>NC_061813.1:39737441-39844941 GCF_021462225.1 Girardinichthys multiradiatus
TACTTCAATAAAGGCAAAGTTTTTATTAGATTGAATTTTGGAGGTGATTCCATAGTAACATGAATTTATTAATTACTTTGGTAAATAATGTTTAAAGGATTTCAAATGTTTCTATATTTACTGAAAAATTCAACATCAAGTCATTTTATTTATATATTTAATTAAAAATTTAAATTAAGTCTAATTTAAATCCAGTTATATAAAATTATCATGGGTCAAACTCAGCTCAGATCTGACCAATTTATTCCAGTATAATCGGATGTTCAGATTCTGTTTTTAATGCAGATGGCTAAAAATTGATCTATCTAATTAAACTCAGCCAACTGCATTGAGTTTACAGCAACTCTCAAATAACATCTATTTACCTTTTCCTTTGTTCTCTCAAGTCATGCTTGAACTTATTAATCAGCCATTCTTGTCTCTTTGCAGAAGGCGTACAAGAAGGACCTGGAACAGGAAGTGAAGGGGCGGGGCTTATCTGGTGTTGGTCTGGAGGAAACGCCTGAGCTTCTGAGGGTTAAAAAAGCCAATCAGATTCTGAACCAGGTGAGACCAACTTCAGAAACAAAACCTGATTTACAAATGAAAAAATAGATCTGGGTTTCACTGCAGGGGTATCGTTTGTGGTTCTGCAGAAGGAATACCGCCGGGATCTGGAGACGGAGATCATGGGAAAAGGCATGGAGCTGAGCGCAGATGTCCTGGAGATACAGAGAGCCAAGAGAGCTTCAGAGATCCAGAGCCAGGTATCCGGGTCCAGATTAACGCCCAGCAGGTGGTTCAGAACTGTGTGCATTAAATTACATATTAAACTAACTTCAAAGTTTGCCAGAGTAAATGTTAATTAAAACTTAACTGAAGTTTTCTAAATGTAATACCTGTGGCATCTACACAGACAGCTAAACATCTCACTGCTTCTTCTGGAGAGTCTTAAAGTTAATTCAGTAGAAACGTTGCTCGTTGTTTTATTTCTGAGGTTGCGGTCAAACAAAGGAGATCTAAGGTGATTATTTCTCTCATTCAGAAGAGGATGCACACATGAAGTTATGTCTTTGTTTTTGTTAAGAGCCTCCATAGCAACCGAGTCAATTAGGCTACAATCTAAAGCAATCCACACCAAGCAAATGCAAGACTGGTGACTAAGGACATGCAGGAGGCTGGAGACCCACCTGGTTTCCATGTTATGGGAGCAGTGGAGAGGGAGCGATACAAATATAGAATATAACAATATAGCAAGGGGTAATTAACAGCCTATTTATTTGGATTTACACTATGGGCAGAGTTATTCAGTTCTAAATTGCTTTTCTTTCCCAAACTTATGACCAAATTAAGTAAATATTCAGTCTAAATTTAAAATGTGAAAAGAAAAGTAAGATCTGGCATGTTGCTTTCTAAATTAGTTTTTATTTTCTGCTGTATTGTCCTCCTGACCAAGCCTGATGTAAATACAGAACTGTGATTTAGGTGTAGCATGGCGGCCTTGCTGTTCATCGTGTTATTTTACTCTATATGTGTTTATGTGCTGCAGAGATCCTACAAACAGATGGAGCAGCTGAGGGAAAACTCATACGGGACGCTCACCGACACTCCTGAGCTGCTGCACGCCTCCTACCTCAAAGACATCTACAGCCAGGTTGGTCATCAAACCTACAGGGGTTGGACAATGAAACTGAAACACCTGTCATTTTAGTGTGGGAGGTTTCATGGCTAAATTGGACCAGCCTGGTAGCCAGTCTTCATTGATTGTACATTGCACCAGTAAGAGCAGAGTGTGAAGGTTCAATTAGCAGGGTAAGAGCACAGTTTTGCTCAAAATATTGAAATGCACACAATATTATGGGTGACATACCAGAGTTCAAAAGAGGACAAATTATTGGTGCCCGTCTTGCTGGCGCATCTGTGACCAAGACAGCAAGTCTTTGTGATGTATCAAGAGCCACGGTATCCAGGGTAATGTCAGCATACCACCAAGAAGGATGAACCACATCCAACAGGATTAACTGTGGACGCAAGAGGAAGCTGTCTGAAAGGGATGTTCTGGTGATAACCCGGATTATATCCAAAAAACATAAAACCACGGCTGCCCAAATCACAGCAGAATTAAATGTTCACCTCAACTCTCCTGTTTCCACCAGAACTGTCCGTCAGGAGCTCCACAGAGTCTATATACACGGCCGGGCTGCTATAGCCAAACCTTTGGTCACTCATGCCAATGCCAAACATTGGTTTCAATGGTGCAAGGAGCGCAAATCTTGGGCTGTGGACAATGTGAAACATGTATTGTTCTCTGATGAGTCCACCTTTACTGTTTTCCCAACATCCAGGAGAGTTACGGTGTGGAGAAGCCCCAAAGAAGCGTACCACCCAGACTGTCGCATGCCCAGAGTGAAGCATGGGGGTGGATCAGTGATGGTTTGGGCTGCCATATCATGGCATTCCCTTGGCCCAATACTTGTGCTAGATGGGCGCGTCACTACCAAGGACTACCGGACCATTCTTGAGGACCATGTACATCCAATGATTCAAACATTGTATCCTGAAGGTGGTGCAGTGTATCAGGATGACAATGCACCAATACACACAGCAAGACTGGTGAAAGATTGGTTTGATGAACATGAAAGTGAAGTTGAACATCTCCCATGGCCTGCACAGTCACCAGATCTAAATATTATTGAGCCACTTTGGGGTGTTTTGGAGGAGCGAGTCAGGAAACGTTTTCCTCCACCAGTATCACGTAGTGACCTGGCCACTATCCTGCAAGAAGAATGGCTTAAAATCCCTCTGACCACTGTGCAGGACTTGTATATGTCATTCCCAGGATGAATTGATGCTGTATTGGCCACAAAAGGAGGCCCTACACCATACTAATAAATTATTGTGGTCTAAAACCAGGTGTTTCGGTTTCATTGTCCAACCCCTGTACTTCTTCTTCAGCTGCCTACGTCCTGTAGGGGGCGCCACCTTTCTCTCTGTCCCTTGCTGTAGTTCTGATTCTGACCATGTTTGTTCTAGCCTCCCAAAAATCCAAATATCCTGATCTTGGAAGGTTTCTCTTTCACTTCTACATTTCTCCTTTCACATCTTGCTCTGAACAGGTTGACTCCAGGTACTTAAATTCATCCACTTTCAGATGTTCTCCTCCATGCAGCCGCACCATTCCACCTTCATCCCTACTGCTTCAGTAACAAACATATACTCTCCCTTGATAACTTTAGTCTGTGTGTTTCTGTAGAAGAAGTACAAGGATGAGGCGGAGCAGCTGAAGGGCCGGTACAGCCTGGTTTCAGAAACCCCAGAGATGAAGAGGGTCCGAGCCAACCAGAGACACATCAGTTCTGTGAGAGACGAGATCTGACAGCTTTAAAGCACCTTTTCCAGTCTCATTTGGACCCAAGCATTTCTAACACAGCTCTCTGCCGCCATCTAGCTGCGATACTGCTGGGACTCCAAGGTGACGAGAGGCCTGATGGCGTCGGTCACAGAGACGCCCGAGATCTTCTTCGCCAGGGAGAACGCCAAGAAGTTCAGTGATGTACGTTCACCCACAGCGAGGTTTCAGAAAGATCTTTAAACTTTAAGAGGCTGAGAAAATGTCTTCTTTCATGCGTTTTTATTACAGTTAATCATGCTTAGAACTGCAGACATGGCCTGGTGGTCCACGCAACACAAGCAAATCAACACTTTTACTGCAAAAAACAGACAGAGACAAATGACAGAGAAATGCACTGTAAAAAGTTACAAATTATTTTAATGAACCAACACATTAAACTGGGAACCCCCCAGAAATAAATCTGTTTAGATGTATTTTTCTTTTACATTAAAAGCTTTTTAAATCATGCTTTCCAACTGATTTTTAATATTAAGTTTTTACTTTGCTAATTTCAGCATTTATTTATTTGCAGATTATCAGTTTCTTGAGTATGTTTAAATTTTTTGGTTGTTGTGATAAATCTTTGCAGTTTGGTTGTTTCTTTGCATGTTTTCTCACATCTGATCAAGTTTCCCGAATTAACTTGTTCTTTTTGAACACGGCTTATTTTTTATGGACATAAATTAGCAAAACGTAGACTGTAGCCTATTATAAAGTAGGGCTGAAACAATTACTCGGATTAATTGTGATTCATCAATTATTGAAATAATCAACAACTGATTTAATAATCTAATAATGGTTAACTGGAGTATACAGACTCTGAAACATGCCATTTGCTGAAAGAACAATCCACTCAGAGCAGTAAATGAGGCCAAAACTGTACAGAAAATCTATACATTTTGCATTTAAGATGAAAAACCTTCGTTGTCTGTAAATATGGTCTATCCAGAACTGTTCAAGCGGCCTAGCTTTAGTTTATCTGGTTCAAATTCTGTAAAAAATCTCCTATTAAGCACCTTTTGCTCTCCAATTATTAGGATGTCAATCGAAAAAATAGTGGACAGATCAATCGATTAGCAAAATAACCGTTAGTTGCAGCCCTGTTATAAAGTAATATAAAGCTAAACATCTGAAAGACCAAAGAAATTTTGGGCTAGATCACTTTAAAAGATTAAAGAAGAGTCTGGGGGTTTGAAGATAAAATATCCTGAAATAAGGACTGGATCAGGACTTTTAAGTTGTTTTTGTCATTTAAGTCTGTGTGCAGCAGCTGGCTAACATCAGGTTCTGTTTAGGTCCAGTACAGAGAGGAAGTGGGTCACGGCACTCCAGTCATGGACACACCTGAGATGGAGCGAGTCCGGCGCAACCAGGAAAACATCAGCTCTGTGAGTAGAACAGAAAGAGAAATATTTATTATTATTGTTTTCACAGGGGGAAATTCAGACTTTCAGCTGCAAAGAAAAGACAAATAAAAATATCCAGAAACTCACAAAGAGAAAAACTATTTAAAAAAATCTAAAAGTAAGAAAAGGCTTTACAGCATGGGAAGAATTTACAACATAAGTAACAGTACTATGTAGCTATTTAAACATGGTATAGAAATAGATAGATAGTCCTGCTGGCCCCCTTTAGCCAAGACCTACAGCATCTGCTGGGGCGGTTTGAAGCGGCTGGGATGAAGATCAGCTCCTCCAAGTCCGAGGCCATGGTTCTCGACTGGAAAAGGGTGGCTTGTCCTCTTCAGGTTGGAGGGGAGTTCCTGCCTCAAGTGGAGGAGTTTAAGTATCTCGGGGTCTTGTTCATGAGTGAGAGAAGAATGGAGCGGGAGATCGACAGACGGATCGGTGCGCCTGCCGCAGTAATGGGGGCGCTGTGCCGGTCCATTGTGGTGAAGAGAGAGCTGAGGCGAAAAGCAAAGCTCTCAATTTACTGGTCGGTCTACGTTCCTACCCTCACCTATGGCCATGAACTTTGGGTCATGACCGAAAGAACGAGATCCCGGATACAAGCGGCTGAAATGAGTTTCCTCTGTAGGGTGGCCGGGCACTCCCTTAGAGATAGGGTGAGGAGCTCGGCCATCCGGGAGGGGCTCGGAGTAGAGCCGCTGCTCCTCCACATCGAGAGGAGCCAGTTGAGGTGGCTCGGGCATCTATACCGGATGCCTCCTGGACGCCTTCCTCGGGAGGTGTTCCAGGCACGTCCCACCGGGAGGAGGCCCAGGGGACGACCCAGGACACGCTGGAGGGACTATGTCTCTCAGCTGGCCTGGGAACGCCTTGGGCTCCACCCGGAGGAGCTGGAGGAGGTATCTGGGGAGAGGGACGTCTGGGCGTCTCTGCTGAGTCTGCTGCCCCCGCGACCCGGTCCCGGATAAGTGGAAGACGACGCGTACGAGTAGAAATAGATAGAAAGAGCCTGATGATCATGAAGGTTTGATTTGATTCAAACCTGACAGACATGATGTTTCTGGATCAGATTCGTCAGACAGTAAAGTGGAAAATAAATCTTACTAAAAGCCTGAAAGATGTAAGACAACAAGTTTAATGGTAGCTTTCTGTGCTCTGAATGGTCAGGATGTTGTTGACACTGTAAAACATCTGTGTGAGTTATTCATTGGTAAGGTCTGCCTGGGTTCCTGGAAACAGGATCTCCTCAGTCTCTCCAGTCAGTGACAGGAAGGACACGTAGATGGTGTCAAAGTCTGGGTGAGGATCACTTGGACAGCATTTCTTTTTCTTAGATTATAGATCCAACACCTAATGAACCTGCTATCGCCACCTAGTGGACTATATCAAACTATCGACCATTTAGTCAAACGCTACAAAGGGCTGACCAAGTAATACTACAGTACATCAGAAAACAGATCTACCACGTTCAAAAGGACGATTTATACCATGAAAAACTTTAACTGGAGTTAAAGGAAGAAAATAATAAACTGTGTCCCAATCCGGATGCTTAACGGTTCCGGCTGTTTTCAGCCGTCGGTTCCGGCCGTTTTCAGCCGTCCGTTCCGGCCGTTTTCAGCCGTGGGTTCTGGCCGTTTTCAGCCGTCGGTTCCGGCCGTTTTCAGCCGTCGGTTCCGGCCGTTTTCAGCCGTCCGTTCCGGCCGTTTTCAGCCGTCCGTTCCGGCTCTTTTCACCCATCCGTTCCGGCTCTTTTCACCCGTCCGTTTCGGCTCTTTTCACCCGTCAGTTCCGGCTGTTTTCAGTCGTCGGTTCCGGCTGTTTTCATTCGTCGGTTCCGGCTGTTTTCAGTCGTCCGTTCCGGCCGTTTTCAGCCGTCCGTTCCGGCTCTTTTCACCCATCCGTTCCGGCTCTTTTCACCCGTCCGTTTCGGCTCTTTTCACCCGTCAGTTCCGGCTGTTTTCAGTCGTCGGTTCCGGCTGTTTTCATTCGTCGGTTCCGGCCGTTTTCAGCCGTCCGTTCCGGCCGTTTTCAGCCGTCCGTTCCGGCTCTTTTCACCCATCCGTTCCGGCTGTTTTCACCCGTCCGTTTCGGCTCTTTTCACCCGTCAGTTCCGGCTGTTTTCAGTCGTCGGTTCCGGCTGTTTTCATTCGTCGGTTCCGGCTGTTTTCAGTCGTCCGTTCCGGCTGTTTTCAGTCGTCCGTTCCGACTGTTTTCAGTCGTCCGTTCCGACTGTTTTCAGCCGTCCGTTCCGGCTGTTTTCAACCCTCAGTTCCGGCTGTTTTCAGTCCTCGGTTCCGGCTGTTTTCAGTCGTCGGTTCCGGCTGTTTTCAGCCGTCGGTTCCGGCTGTTTTCAGCCGTCGGTTCCGGCTGTTTTCAGCCGTCGGTTCGGGCTGTTTTCAGCCGTCGGTTCCGGCTGTTTTCAGCCCTCGGTTCCGGCTGTTTTCAGCCGTCGGTTCCGGCTGTTTTCAGTCGTCGGTTCCGGCTGTTTTCAGTCGTCAGTTCCGGCTGTTTTCAGCCGTCAGTTCCGGCTTTTTTCATTCGTCGGTTCCGGCTGTTTTCAGCCGTCGGTTCCGGCTGTTTTCAGTAGTCGGTTCCAGCTGTTTTCAGTCGTCAGTTCCGGCTGTTTTCAGCCGTCGGTTCCGGCTGTTTTCAGTAGTCGGTTCCGGCTGTTTTCATTCGTCGGTTCTGGCTGTTTTCAGCCGTCGGTTCCGGCTGTTTTCAGTAGTCGGTTCCGGCTGTTTTCATTCGTCGGTTCTGGCTGTTTTCAGTCGTCCGTTCCGGCTGTTTTCAGCCGTCCGTTCCGGCTGTTTTCAACCCTCAGTTCCGGCTGTTTTCAGTCGTCGGTTCCGGCTGTTTTCAGCCGTCGGTTCCGGCTGTTTTCAGCCGTCAGTTCCGGCTGTTTTCAGTCGTCCGTTCCGACTGTTTTCAGTCGTCCGTTCCGACTGTTTTCAGCCGTCCGTTCCAGCTGTTTTCAACCCTCAGTTCCGGCTGTTTTCAGTCGTCGGTTCCGGCTGTTTTCAGCCGTCGGTTCCGGCTGTTTTCAGCCGTCGGTTCCGGCTGTTTTCAGCCGTCGGTTCCGGCTGTTTTCAGCCCTCGGTTCCGGCTGTTTTCAGCCGTCGGTTCCGGCTGTTTTCAGTCGTCGGTTCCGGCTGTTTTCAGTCGTCCGTTCCGGCTGTTTTCAGCCGTCAGTTCCGGCTTTTTTCATTCGTCGGTTCCGGCTGTTTTCAGCCGTCGGTTCCGGCTGTTTTCAGTAGTCGGTTCCAGCTGTTTTCAGTCGTCAGTTCCGGCTGTTTTCACTGACCAGGCAGTGATCATTCCTTCCCGGTGCTGTTAATAAATGCTTTCATTTTGAATTGTTCATGAGAGGAAGTCTCGGTTGGTACCTTTTAGTGCAGCATGGGTTGCTCGTAAAAAAAGTTGTTCAGATTTGTTCTGATTCAGATGTGCACTAATGTGAGGTTCTGACTGTCAGCAGGATATTTTGGTACCAGGTAGAAGCTCTGTGCCTGAACAGAACTCTGTTTAATTTAATTTCCTGTCTGACTTCCTGCCAGGTGAAATACAAGCAGACCCCAGCCAAGGCCACCAGTGTGGGTGTGACTCCAGAGGTGGAGCGGGTCAAACAGAACCAGGAGAACATCAGCTCGGCAAGACGCAAACACACATCTGTAGACACACATTTGTGTAGTTTTAGGTTTTTTGAGAAGCACCGATGGCCTCATAGGTCATTTCTGCCTGTGGAGCTTCTTCCATCGGGCCGGGTCCAGTACTGATTTGATTTCTGTTTCTATAGCCAGTGACCAGCCCCATGTTGCCACAGAACCAAGAACTGCCTCTGGGCCAGATCTTAGGACCATGCATGTCATATGAAGAGGGCCAGTTCATCTAAAGCTGGTTTATTTAGTTGGAGAAGTTAAATTAGCAGCTTTCTGTCTCTTGTCTTCCTGCAGTTTTCACGCGATGCGTCTCAGTTAGGGCTGGTCAGTGCTAGCATCCATCATCGTTTACAGTCGCTAATTTCAGTGAATTACAAACACGGTTGGTTCTTCTTCTGTTTGCAGCAACATTTTAAACAGAAACATCAGTCAGCATCCAGCAGAGCATTCACAAACCCCACCTGTTCATAAATCACACTCCTACTGAGACATTTGAAACCTGTCTGCTCTGAGATGCACATCCAGACGAATGCAGAAATGCCTGGATTGCTGCTGAAAATGTCTCCTAATGTAAGCGCTGTGATGACAGGGCTCCATGTTGGTTCTCAGGCTGTGGAAAACCAAACTGATTCTTACCTGTTTAACAAAACCAGCATTAGCTTTTCACCACAGGAACTGCTTTAACCAAATAAGGGAAATACCTGAATCATAATGACCTTTGAACTGCTCTAACAAAGCTGTGTGTTCCTCAGTAACATCGTATAAACGTGTCTTTGAACAGGTGAAGTACCAGCGCGGCCTGCAGGAGCTGAGGGGGCGGAGCTGCACCGAGCTAGACACGCCCGAGTACAGGCGGGTCAGGAGGACCCAAGACTCGGTCTCCATGGTAGCTTCCTGGTTGCCATGGTTCACAGCTGGGCGAAGCTAACATGAGTGATGTGCCACAGAGGGTGGGGCTGCTGCACAGATACTAACCCCCACCTGCAGGGAACGAAGACACCACAGCAGTGTGTTTCAATAAGTGGCTCAATGAGGCGGAGGAGAGTGTGTTAGTTAATGCACTTTAATGGCTGGGTTTTATCTGCTCACTGACCAAATGCACCCTGAGCTGTGTGTGTGTGTGTGTGTGTGTGTGTTTTCTGTGGGAACTCCTCATTGTCTTCATCAGGTCACGTCTCTCTGTTTTTCTTCTTCAGGCCAAGTATCACGAGGACTTTGAGCGGACCCGCGGCCGAGGCTTCACGCCAGGATTGGATGATCCCAGCATGGAGCGCTACCAGAGAGCCAATCAGATGATGGGGGAGGCGGCTTACAGCAAAGGGATCCACCCCCAGGGTGTGGAGATGGACAGGCGGCCAGGAGGCATCATCGTAGGTCAGTGAAAAACGCTGAAGGAGCACGTTGTTGTGTGTAAGGAATGAATTCAGGGGGTTCATTTCAACTGAGACTTCTGGAAGGAAGTTTGTGTTTTCCTCAACCCTTTGAGCTCGTTCCTCCTCTCCTGTTTTCCATTTACTCCTGCTCCTATTGACCTCTCCTCCTCAGTTTGTCTGAACTTCAGGTTTTAATCCAGGATTTGATTGGCCTTCAACTTTCTCAGTCAGACAAAGTTTTATGGTCCATCTCTGGTTTTTGTGAAGCTTTGATCCACCTACACCCATTTTAGCCAATACTGATTTCTCTTTAAGAACAGTAATTACCAGGATTCAAATAGTTTTCTAGTCTTCTGGTCTTTAAACACATCACTACCACTACATAATGGACCTTTAGTGATGGGAAAAAAAGATTTTTGAAGGTTTCTGTCCAGCATGTCAAGCTGAAAATCATCTGATTCCAGTCACCAGCCAATCACTCGGTGCAGCTGCAGCAAACAGCTGCAGAAACACGGCATCCAGACCAGATAACAAGATACTTTCAAGGAGTTTCACAACATTTAAAGTCCCAAAAGTAATTTTACCTTCTACTCAACATATTTTCCTACACTATACGTTTTTTCCTACAGGTAAAATGATACCGATGAGTTCACATCATTCTACATCTACACCTTTAAAATGTTTTGTACATAAAATCATTTGTATGGTTTTTTCCTCCATCTAACCTCGGGTCCTGGTTCTACAGTGTTTCAGGGTTTTAGGGACGCAGGAGAAGATTTCCTCTCACGTGTTTTTATCTGTGATCCGATCTGAGCCTCTTTTCACCGTTTTGCGACTCAAGCAGAAGTTTTTAGTAAATCCAACCAGCAGTTTGTTCACCTGGACAGTTTTTTCCAGACCTCAGCTTGTTTCTTCATGTTGATGGATATTTCTGAACTGCTTCCAGAACCGATGGGATGCATCATTGAACTTACAAGCTGGAGAATCGTTCCTTACCGAGATCATATTTCATTTTTTATTGCATTTTAGTAATTTGTTTGTTTGTGGTTCTTCTGCACAGATTTTCCTCAGACTGCTGCTGAGCTCAGTCTGCTTCTTATAATTAAGACATCATCTAAATATATTAGAAATAAAGGATCTGTTTTCAGGATCATTCAGCATAAATCATTTTTCTTTGCGTTTGTTTTACTACTTTATTATTTCTGTTCAACAGAGAAAACTCAAAAATAACTCAGACTGTGTTTTATTTCACAGTTTAAGGCTTTTCTTATACAGGTGAAGACTGTTGGACTCTTGCGGTTTGTGGGCTGAACTCTCTTTTTTTGTCCTCCTCTCTGAAGACCTGAAGGTGTGGAGGACAGATCCAGGCTCCATCTTTGATTTTGACCCTCTGGAAGACAACATTCAATCCAAAAGTCTCCGCAGGATGTCGGGTAGATCACCTGAGACGTTCGTAATTAGACAAGACTGCAAGTGGCTGCAGGAGAATCTATTTTACAGCAAATGATAGAACAATTAAAACCACTTATTTTAGTTAACATGCAGAGCAGCTGATTTAGTTTCTTATTCACCAACTCATCAACCTGCTAACTTGTTCACAAATTAGACTTCAAGGTGCACACAACTTATTTTACAGACAATGTTTTCCTCTTTATTATTCAGTGTGAAGTTATCTGCATGGCTGTTGGTTTTCGTTTCTTCATTTTAATTTTAAAGATGAAAAACATTTCAATGCAGTTTACAGAACAACAGCAAAAACATGACATACATGGAACGCCAATGTTTTCTAAATTAAATCTAAATAAAAATAAATGAAACATTATGAAATAAGTATCAATAAATAATAGATCATGATTTAATGTGACCAGCTGTTTTTTTTATTTCCAAATAATACATAAACGTCAGCTTTTAAATTACATTTCATAATGTTTCATTTATTTATTACATTTTGAACACTTTGACGTTCCGTTTGATGAAATTGGGGGAAAAAGAACAAAATAATTTAAACAAGGATTGTAAAATAAATAGTTTGGTTTGAAAAAATATTTGAACAAGAAATACTCAAAACCTAAAAAAGAAAAGCTTAATGTTAGGATTGTGAAAATGGAGTCAGACGGTTATTAGATCCTAGCAGAACAACTGGTCTGCTAGGATCTAATAACCTTAAAAACAAGTTTCTAAACGTCGTTTTGGGACAAAATGTTTCTGTTTCCAATTATTTAAAATTCACTGACAGATTCTTGTTGTGTTGTACAGAGATTTACAGCAATGAAACCATCCGCAACCCATAACAAGACAATGAAAATTGCATACTTAGAAAAAAAAATGATATATATATATATATATGAATAATATGAAATATAAAATGGAGTGGGGGGTATGAATAATAGGCTTTTAAACAGGAATAACTGATGATAAAGAGAATATAGAGAAATAGAGTTGAAAATGAACGATAGCTTTAAATTCTGTAGATAACATAAAAAATCCTAAAGTTACAAATGAAATTTGAAGTACATCATATTCCACAAATTAAAGGGTGCTGTTGATTATGGGAATATAATTATCAATATCAACAGTAATCTAAAGTTTTCTCTGGGCAGGGCTGAAAAGCCAGAAGAAGAATGTCTTTGGACTGGGAACTCTGGTCCGTTTAGGTCTGAACATGAACAGATTAGCCTCAGTTTAAATGAATAGTTTAGGTTTTATATTAATGGAAGAAACTGAACTATTCATGTGAAAGCTGACCGTTCCAGTACCATTCGGGTCTAATAGTCATCTGCAGAAAAATTTTTCTCATAATAATCCGACTAACAGCTGTTCTCTAAATTATTTAATCTAATGAGCTTTTCTTTCTTTCCATTTTCTTTTTGCCTTGTGCTGCCATCTGGTGGCGGCTGCCTGTCAGAGCGTACAGGCCGCAGGCTGAGCAGACAGCACTCCCAGCAGTCTGCCAGCTCTCTGACCTCTGACCTTTGGGACTGCAGCGGCACCAGCACTCCTGGTATCTCTTGTTTCTGATTCCCAGCAGCGTGAACCTGATTTCTGACATATAAGCTGTGTGTTCTCCTCAGACTAACTCACCTCCTTCTTGCAGGTTTGTGCATGCAGCTCACTGAGTTTACCTCACGCCGATCCCTGGATTTACTCAGAGGACAGTAATACACGGCTGCAGGCTGCTGACTTCCCTTGTGTGTTTCTGTGTTTGTCTCACAGCTCCTGTCCTGCCCGGAGCGTACCACCATCATCATCAGGGCCTCCAGATGCAGCAGCATCAGCAGTACCACGGCTACATGCATCAGACCAGCATGTCGTCCGTCAGATCCGTCACATCACCGCCCCAATCTGCCACATCGGTACGCTCCTGAACAGCATTGATCGCACTAATAGTTTCTGATAGAGAAAACAGATACAGCGTTTTACAAAAGTATTCACACCCCTTGAATTATTTAGCTTTTAATAAATTTATTAAAAACAAATTACAGACCAACACAAAGTAGAACACAATTGTGAGGTGGATAGAAATGTATTTCAACATGTTTTACAAATAAGAATCTAAAAAGGGAAGCAACCCTTTACTCTAAAACCTCTAAATAAAATCCAGAGCTGCCAGCTGCCTTTAGCTGGCAGCTAATCTGTAGAGTCCAGCTGTGTCCAATTTAATCTCAGATTAAATGCAGATGTTCTGTTTCTGGCCTTAGAGGTTTGTTAGAGAACATTAGAGAACAACCAGCAACCAAGGAACACAGCAGACAGGTCAGGGAGAAGGTTCTGGTTCAGCTTAAAGCAAGGTTAGGTTCTAAAACAAAATCTCAAGCTCTGAACATCTCCCAGAGTTCTGTTCAACCCATCATCTGAACATGGAGAGAGGATGGTCCCCCTTCAGACCTACCAAGACATGGACGTCCACCTAAACTGACAGGCTGGACGAGGTGAACATTAATCAGCCAAGAGGACCATGGTAGCTCTGGGGCAGCTGCAGCGATCTGCAGCTCAGGTGGGAGCGTTTGTTGACAGGAAATGTAGTCATTCTATAAATCTGGCCGTTCTGGAAGACTGGTAAGATGTTAAAAGAATGCCATAAGAAATAAAAATAGAATTTTGTAGTCCAACTCTAACATCTACAGCAACCCTAATGACACCACCCAGCAGCAGCAGCTCTGCAGACAAAGGTGGTTCTAGAAGCTATGGAATCAGGGGGACTGAATGCAAATGCAGACCAAACTTTTCAGTTTTATTATGAAACAGTTTGGAAACCTGGTATCATTTTCCCTCCATGTCACAATTGTGCAATAATCACCTGAAATCCTTGTAAAACACAGTGAAGTTAGTGGTTGCTGTGCAACAAACTCTGTTTTTATTTCTGCTGCTCTGTGTTGATCTCAGCGTGTTTACCGAGCGCTGTACGACTACGCGGCTCAGGACCACGACGAGGTGTCCTTCAGGGACGGAGACGTCATCATCAACGCCCAGCCCATCGATGAAGGCTGGATGTACGGCACCGTGCAGAGAACCGGCAAGTCCGGTATGCTGCCTGCAAACTACGTGGAGTGTTGCAACTGAAGAGGAAGAGGGAGGAGGAGGAGGAGATGTCCTGCAGGGGTGAAAACTTTCAGCAAAAATGCGCTCTCAGTGTTTTTAAAACAGATGATGGTGATGTTCTTTACATTTCAGGACTCTTTTCTTTTCCAACACCTGAATAAATGACGTCCACAAGTTCTCAGCTGATGCTGCGGGTTAGAAACCCAGAGTCACATTAAGTCATCAAAGCCACACGAAGGAGGTTCTTTCATTTTCTGGCCCGGTTCATTTAGGAAGGGTAGGATTTGGTTCATTTAAAAAGAGTCTGTCTGAGAAGATGAGGCTCTAATCAACCAGAGGAGAGATAGATTTAGGGTTGGTAAAAAGAGCTCAAACTGAGGAAGCTCAAACAGTCCAGGTTTCAGGTAAAGGTTCTGAGATATTTTGAATTTTATGTCTGTTTTTTGTTGTTTTTTTCACTGCTGCAGACCTGAACTCAACAGACAGACCATCCTGTTCACACAAATACACGCAGAACTAATTCTGATGCTTTTCTTTGTTTTACAATGTTTTCTCACACACAGAGAGAAATTAACCAGAACTTTTTCATTAAGATCCAAACTGGTTCTGAACAAAAGGTTCACGTCCTGGTTGGATCCACTGAAGCTGCTGTCATCAGAGGAGATTTATCTCAAGCCACATTCTCACCAACATTAGATTATTTCATTACAATTACTCTCATTTTACAACTAATTTAAATAATACGAATAATTAATAGTAGTTCATTTAAAAGTTTGCATGTTTATTGGCTTATTTTTTACAAATTTTATGAATAATATTTTTAAAATAACCCAAAGAAACAGCATTGCACAGAAGCTCGTGTTCTCACTGAAATGAACACGTTTCACACTGAGTTTTATATAAAGATTTTAAGCTAAAATAAGTTAGAATGGCTCAAATTTAAATCATTTTGCAACTTAATGTTAATGTTTGTTTTCATTAATATATCATTTAATTTTACTCCACACTTATTGGCACCTGTCATAAAGATGTCTTCAAATAAATGTATCTTTTATTGAAGTAACATAAATATGTCACAAAAAGGCCTGTTTCTCTTAGTCTTCAAAATGGGAAAGACAAGAGAGTATGCTACTAAAGGAAGGCAGATGTTTGGTGATCTTCATGGAACGACTACAAGGTCAGATCTTCTTGCCTTAAGCTGCTCCTAACAAATAAAACCTGTGGATAAAACCCAAGAACTCTGGACCATCTGGGGAGATTAGAGATGTTAGAGGAGAAGACAACATGCTATCAAAAACAAGGTGTTGACAGCAGGGGTGCCAACAATTGTGCCACAAATGATTTAGTTAAAAACAATTACTTCTTAATACGAGATTCTTGCCCTTTTGAGTGAATTTTGATGCATTAAAGGTTGGATATTTCTGAATATGTCAGTGAGGTCACGGTGCTGCAGTGAAGATGGATTTATTAGAAAAGTTTTTCTACATCTTTGAAACGGGAGCCGAGAAAAGCTGAGGGCGCCGCAACAATCATTCATCACTGTCTTCAGATCATGTTTGTTGTAGTTAAACTAGTTCTTAATTAAAGCCTGGGTGGTTTTACAGTGTAGTTAACTAGCATCATGGTTTAGTTTGAGTCCCTATTAACAAAACATGGGGGATCAACCAACCATGATCCAACTACTTCCTTCAGAGGAAAACAGGCACCAGATGCTGCGTTTTCCTCTGTTTGGTCCAGAAATAGTCTGAAGACTTGTTTTAATACAGATTCAACAGAATCCGTGAGGCTTTGTTTCTCTTAATGACACACAGGCAACCTGAATATGCAATATTTTGGTTATTTGCTAGTGAGGAATAAAATGAGCCATAATGAAGCATTTCAGGTGGATCAGTGTTAGATGAAGTCACAACCAATAAAACTCGGGTCCTGATGACCTTCATGGAGTTTCTGGGGTAAAGCTGAGATTTTTTGTTCATTTGGAGATTTTTCAACTTCACCCACAAAACAATAAACAGAATTTAACAGCGAGAGATTATGGAGCAGAAATAGAAAAAACACTGAAGTTTTAGCATTTAAAACCAAGAGGTTTTCACTGTCAGCTGTTGTTAAGAAACAAAAAGAAAAAAGATTTTAAAAATTCCAGTCGTTCTTTTTTGATTTATTTTATTCTTTGAGATGATTTGAACAGAGGAATGAGTGAAGCAGGTTTATTCTGAGGTAGGTTAATCATTTATATTTTGGGTCATTTCTTTGTTGAACGTTTCTACAGAGATGGAAAAAGTCTCGGTTTCAGTCACAAACAGCCACATTAACCTCTGGGATTCACAAACATTTTAATGTGCAGATATTGAAATGTCCCAGTGTGTTGGTTTGGACTGAAAGCTGCCCAGACTGTGTGAGAACATCAAGCGTTTCTGTACATCTCACAATTTTTCACTCCTAATTTTAGACATAAATATTTTAATTTGTCGCCAACAAGTCGTATTTGTAGGGATTTGTTGTCTTGCTGTGATGAATGCATCCAATCATGTCCTGAATTAAAGCATCACTCTAGCTGGAGAGCATTGATAATGTGTGATTTTCTGGAAAATAGCAGTGTTTGGATATGATTTGCTGAATATATCTGTGTTATTTTTGGAAGAGGCACTTGAAGGTTTTTCTTGTTTCTGCCTTGAGGATTTTTGGGCTTCTTATGCCTTCTCTGTATTATTAGTTTGTCATCAATAGTCTGTATGTTAACCCAGGTTATAGTCAATTTATTTAGATTTTATTTGGACTGATCAATCACTCTGTTCCAGTTTTTATAATAACTGTTCCATGTGAGAGAAATAAAATCAAATAAAAAATTAACAGTGATCTTCTTCAGAGGTGTTTACTTTCTGGCTTTTTGGTATAAAACTCTGCAGCCCAAGACTCCGTGATTTCCACTTCTTACTGATAAAAGGTATAAGATTGACATTTTGATCAGAAAACGTGGCGTTGGGGTATAAATTAGATGAGCTTCACCCAGATTCATAAATGGCAAATGACACAAAGTAGTGTTGGTTTGGTCTGTAAACCTTAAACTGGGGGAGTGACTACAGCAGATTCCAGAAACAACCTCTGAGATATCTGTCCATAAGAGCACAGTCATACAAGCACCTCAGATACTGCGCAGAACTTATTTATTTACATATTCATTTAAGTTTTGGCCGCTCGCTGCAGTCGTGTTGTAATAAAGGGGGCTGGACAGTAGGGGGCATCACTGGGTCACCAACCCGCTCAGTCTCCTCTATTTCCACAGCAGAAGAAGTCACTGAGGCGCTGCAGCTGGACCGACTCTGAATGAGATCGCACTGATTCCGACTTGAAAATGATGAAATTTCTGCCTAAGCTGTTGCTGCTACTGCTGTTAGCCTTCCCGGTGACTATTCTCATCAAAGGTGAGTGTCTGCTTAGAGTTTTAGGAGGAAATCGCCCCAGCTTGCAGGTGTTAGCAGCGGAGCTAACTGTCTGCTGACAGGTAGGCCGTACACAGGTTGATAGCCTGGCTTTTAGAATGTTAAAGGCGAACATATTTAAAAACGCAGTTTGGTATGATCTTTTCAGCCTCCATTGGTCACTGAATGTTAATTATTTGACATTAAAAGTGTTTATTTCAGCTGAAATGAACGCAGTTTCTGCTCCTGCTTAGACTGACGTGTCCTTACTGTTAGCTGTTAGCTAACACCGGACAGCTCCTCATTTCATACTAAACTAGTTAGAGTCGATGTAAGAAACCAGCGAACAGCCTTGAATTAGCTTAACTCGGGTCAGTTGGACCGGATCAGCTCGTTTTTAGAACAATCTCAGAATGTAGTGATTTAATTCTGGAGGGTTCTGGAGATTCACAGCTCAGGAAGTGATCATTTAATCTAAACGTCCAACTACAGCTGAGTGTTGAGGTTCATATCCGGGGTGACACTGAGTTTAAGACTGATTAGCTACATTTCTAATTAACGCTTCATGTCAAACACTGATGGATGTTAGCAGAATCCTTTTCTTGTCAAATTTCATTTAATTGGATTTCATGTGATTTAAAATACATTTTAAAATCATAAAGCATTTTACTGTGGTTAATAAAAGCATGAGCTCCTGTATGAAATAAGTAGATTTGGTTTATAGGTACTGGAAAACATGATCAAGCAGAACCATATTGTTTTAGTTAGTTTAGCCATAACCTGAAGGTTCTGCCAGGTTCTGGGTTAATCCAAACCTGCCTCATGCTTGTTTGTTACCTTTTTGTTTCCTTCTTACATCCTTTTTGTTCCCAGTTACTCAACCTTTTCAAATCGGCTTCTTTCACTTTATACGCCCGTGTTTTGTGACCTTTGTACAAAAAAATCTAATCTATAGTTTAATTGTACATTATATTCAGCAGATTTGATTTCTATTGGCTGTGGTTTTGATCCCAGTTTGGACCTGTCAGCTGTAGATAATATGAAATGATTTTTCATGTTAAACTGGGCGGCACCAAGGCCGGTCCGAATAAAGAGTTGGTCGTTACAGAACGGTCCCTGAATGAGTTCCTGAAGCTTCATTTCATGTCAGTAATTAACGACTCTGAGGAAAATGCTTCTTATGGAGCAGTTTATTGTCACATGTTAGAGTTCATGTGATGATCTGGTTGTTTGTTTTGGATGTGAAGAATCTCTGATTTGAATTGGATCACACTGTTCTGATTGGACCAGGTTTGTATCAAAGGGAGCCCAGAGTGAAGCAGCTCATGTCTCCTCAGCTGAAGATACTTTCAGAGACGTAGACTGTAGTCCTGTTTGAGGAGTGCTTGGTTGGACCTTCTGTATCCCATCCCTGCCGGATCAGAACATGTGAGTGTGTGTTTATTGGTGAACACACAATATTTAACCCCGTGTTTCCCAGTCTTTGTGTTTCCTTGGAGTCCATGTCTCAGTTTGGTCGTAATGAATGACACTCTGCCCAGAACCTTCAGTCTGTCTGAGTCTTTCAAAACAGAATCTCTATCGGCCCGTTACTGACCCGTCTGTGTTCTTTCAGTTCTAAGTCAGAGAACATGAGGTTCTCCTTATCTGAACCTGAGAACAGAGCTGAGAGCTCTGCTGTGTAGAGTGACGGCTCCTCAGAAGGTCCCGAGAGCCTGAAGGCTTCAGGAGGTTATGTTGAAGAAACATCATGATGTCCATGAGTCTTTGTCCCCATCAGAACCTGGATGTGATGTTTCTGAGGAGGACATGCAGTCCTGTCACTCCATTAGGTCAACCTCTACTCCTCTCTTTCTCATTGGTCGTTATGCTTCCAACTCTACCATCTGTGTCGGTGTGAGCATCTGCTGAGGGGAGACTCCATCCTTCAGGTTGGTGCAGATATTTATGATCTATTGTAGATCCCTGGTGGTCAGTGTTCCTGGAGGAGGTGGTGACAGCAGCATCAGCTGAGTCCTCACTGAAGTTCACGTCCCTGTTGTTGGTTTTACAGCTTGATCTCCTGCTACCTCCAGTCAACGTGGACTGCTTCCTAACTCTCTGCTTCTGCCTCTTAGTTAAATATGTTGGCTTCACCTGAGGTCCCCTGGTGAGGAGGGTCAGAGTTCGTTTCCTGTTTGATGTTAAACTGTAGATGTGAAGACGTTGACTATGCTGACAGTTTCCATCTTATTAACAGTGTGTTTAACGTCAGAGGAGATAAAAACCCAGGAAGTCCTCGTTTCCTGTAGCAGCTGTCTTTGTGTTAACCAGGACCGGGAGCGAGCGCCCAGGATCTGACCGAGGATGAGGAGGCTGAGGCTGCGGATGAAGATGTTGTTGACGATGTGACGGCTGAAGATGAGGATGACGAGGCGGAAGTAGAAGATGATGAGAACACAGAACTGGTGAGGAGCTGAAGGATCTAGATGAGGTTCAGGATCAACAGA
Source organism: Girardinichthys multiradiatus (assembly GCF_021462225.1). Lineage (NCBI taxonomy): Eukaryota > Metazoa > Chordata > Actinopteri > Cyprinodontiformes > Goodeidae > Girardinichthys > Girardinichthys multiradiatus. The sequence goes on from NC_061813.1 coordinate 39,757,697, forward strand.
TGATCCATCTAGGAGAACTTGCTTGGTGTCCTGACCCAGTTTCTGTGTTTGCTAGACTCTTATAAAGAGCCTGTTGTTGGGTTTTGACTGGATCTACCAGAACCAGACTAGATTTGTTCTTCCTGTTTGGTCTTTTTAAAGATGGAGAACCGTGTTAAAATGTCCCAGATGTGGATTTTTATTAAAAAATAGTTTTTATTTAACTTTTTGATTCTGACTTTATTTCCTGTTTTATGTTCAGACGGAAGAAAAAGATGAAGAGGAGGAGGCGTTGGTTGGGGAGGTGAAGGCTTCTCCCAACGCTGACACCACCATCCTGTTCGTTAAAGGAGAAGGTGATTGTTCCTCCTCCTCGTTTCTTCTCTCCAGTTCTTCAGCGCCGTTCTGGTTTAAACCCGGGTTTCTTTTCCCCAGACTTCCCAGCCAACAACATCGTCAAGTTCTTGCTCGGCTTCACCAACAAAGGACCGGAGAACTTCGTTGTGGAATCTCTGGATGCTTCGTTCCGTTACCCACAGGTACAAAAATCCCAAAGCGCTCAGCGGAGAGCAGAACTTTCTGGTCTAACGTGGTTCTGTTGGTCTGTGTCAGGATTACCAGTTCTACATCCAGAACTTCACAGCCCTCCAGCTCGGCACCTTGGTTCCTCCCAGCAGACAGGCAACCTTTGAGTACTCGTTCGTCCCAGCAGAACCGATGGGAGGCCGGCCGTTCGGACTCGTCATCAACCTGAACTACAAGGACAACAACGTAAGGATCAGAGCAGGATCTGAGGGAACGTTTGGATGGAAGATCTTTAACCTGCTGCTTCCATCGATGTTCCTCCGTCTTTCTCTTCTCTAACCTCCGACCTCCTCCTCCGCCTGCAGGGAAACGTTTTCCAGGACGCCGTCTTCAACCAGACCGTCACCATCACTGAGAGAGAAGATGGACTCGACGGAGAAACGTAGGTCTTATCTAGGTTCTAAGTGTGGATCTGTTAACCTGCTGCATTAGATCATCTCATTTCTGGTTTCCTTCTGCTGTTCCCAGCATCTTCATGTACGTCTTCCTCTCTGGCCTTGGGCTGCTCGTCGTCGTTGGACTTCACCAGCTGCTGGAGTCCAGAAAGGTTGGGGAAACCATTCAGTTGTTTTGCAGCCAGAGCTGGAAGTTACCAGGAGGAAGCGAAGGAGCTCCAGCTGCTAGAAACTGGTGTCTTCATCAGACCAGTGCATGATTAGCTGTGACTGGGCCGCCATGACAGGGTTGTGTTGCTCCTCTGTTTGAGTCTTTGTGGGTTAAAGGTCATGAAGCATGTCTTATTTCATGTGATGAAGAGGTGAAAACATCAGCTCCTGTTTCATTCATTCCACTGTGAGATGTTGGGAAGTGTGGGAACCCTGAGGAGATCTCAGCAGTGAAGTAAAACCTCTCCGTCTCTGTCTACAGAGGCGGCGCCCGGCTCCCAAGGTGGAAACAGGAACGTCGAGCCACAACGACGTGGATCTGAGCTGGATCCCTCAGGAAACGCTCAACCAGATCAGTACGTACTCCTCCCAGCCGCACACACGCTGCAGATTCTGGTTCCACTGATCCGAGCTGCAGGTCCTATCCCTTATGTGTCTGTGGTTATCTCTGGTCATATTGTTCTGCCTGAACAGGAACACAGTTGAAGCTTGTTACTTCTTTAATTAATCAGTCCAAAGCCTTGTATGGTTCTGTTCTCCTCACAAGGACCTCTAACCTTCAGAACTTGAGGGTCACTCACCTTCTTCTGTCTGTTTCCTTGCTTCATGTCTTTCCTGCGTCTTCAGTGCAGAGTCGCCGAGGTGAGAACCGCTGCATGTTTGTCTGTCTGGATCTCACAGTTCCACCCTGCATGAAGTAACCCGATGTTTCAGAACCTCTCTGTAAACGTTCTTATCGCAGCTAAATATCAGGAGCAAGAACTTTAACTGTTTGATCATTAATGTGGGAACTCAGAGGTCCATGTTCTGCTCATCAGCAGCTTCTTCAGTAAGATGCAGAAGTTCCTTCCAGTGATCCAGACCTCTGTGTAAGACTTTAAACGGCTCTGGATCGGGTTCTCTACTGGTTTCCTCAAGGTCCATTTGAGTTTCTCTACTGAGGATTTCAGCAGTTTTTTGTTTCTTTCTTCCAACTCTGAGGAAACTGGAGGTTTAAAGAGGTTTCAGAACCAATGAAAAGGATTTCTCCAACAGAACCAGAAAGTCACCATCTTCAGTTAATCATCTACTGCAGGCTGAGCCATCAGGGAACCAGAACCATGTTTTCTGTCTGTCAACCCGGAGTTTGGTTGGAGGTTTTAGGATTACATGAAAGTCTGGATCACTGGAAGGAGAAAGGAAGAGATGAAGAGCTGGATCTGAAGGTTTTAACTGGACTAACGAACCAGATCTTGATAGGTGTAGTAGAGTAACAGAACACCAACAGAACCAGCAGCCATGGCATGAAAGCTGCTGGTTCTGTGTCTGATGGATTCATTAAAAGGCCCGGTGATGAAGGCAGCAGATGTTCTACATGCTGGTTATGGTCTGAACCCGAGTAAAACGGGTCTTTCCAGACGACCTTCAGAGGACCCAAATAAACTCTGACTTTAAGCCACAGGCGTGTTCTTCATGGTACAGAGAGACCAGTGATTACGGACCAGTTTCAGTACGAGGTCAGAATAATGTTGATCGGTACGCAGACCGTAGAGAACCAGGAAGCGGTTGGATGTGGTCCAATCATCCCGGGCTGGACCGCTCAGCTCAGGTTTGAAGAACCTCTTGTACAACAATATTCAGATTCAAAAAAGATTTAAATATTTAGAACGTAGGTTAGATTATTCTACATCCTGAGGTTCTGTAGATCCGTTTCTCGACATGCTTCCCAGTGTTTGCCTTAAAGCTTCATTTATTCATCCATCCATTTATTCATCCATCCATTCATTTATTCATTCATCCATTTATTCATTCATCCATCCATTTATTCATTCATCCATCCATTTATTCATCCATCCATTCATTTATTCATTCATTTATTCGTTCATCCATCCATTTATCCATTCATCCATCCATTCATTCATTTATTCATCCATCCATTCATTTATTCATTCATCCATTTATTCATTCATCCATCCATTTATTCATTCATCCTTCCATTCATTCATTTATTCATCCATTCATTCATTTGTTCATTCATTTATTCATTCATCCATCCATTTATTCATCCATTTATTCATTCATTAATTTATTCATTCCTCCATCCATTTATTCATTAATTTATTCATTCATCCATTTATTCATTCATTTATTCATTCATCCATCCATTTATTCATTCATCCATCCATTCATTCATTTATTCATCCATTCATTCATTTATTCATTCATTTATTCATTCATCCATCCATTTATTGATTCATTCGTTCATTTATTTATTCATCCATTCATTCATTTATTCATTCATCCATCCATTTATTAATTCTTTCGTTCATTTATTTATTCATTTATTTATTTATTCATTCATTTATTCATTCATCCATCCATTTATTCATTCATTCGTTCATTTATTTATTCATTCATCCATTTATTCATTCATTCATTCATTAATTTATTCATCCATCCATTCATTTATTCATTAATTTATTCATTTATTTATTCATTCATCCATCCATTTATTCATTCATTTATTCATCCATTCATTCATTTATCCATTCATCCATCCATTTATTCATTCATCCATCCATTTATTCATTCATCCATCCATTCATTCATTTATTCATCCATTTATTCATTCATTTATTCATTCATCCATCCATTTATTGATTCATTCGTTCATTTATTTATTCATTTATTCATTCATTTATTCATTCATCCATCTATTTATTCATTCATTCGTTCATTTATTTATTCATTTATTCATTCATTCATTTATTCATTCATTCATTTATTCATTCATTCATTTATTCATTCATCCATCCATTTATTCATTCATTCGTTCATTTATTTATTCATTCATTCATTTATTCATTCATCCATTTATTCATTCATCCATTTATTCATCCATCCATTTATTCATTCATTCGTTCATTTATTTATTCATCCATCCATTTATTCATTTATTTATTCATTTATTTATTCATTCATTTATTCATCCATTCATCCATTTATTCATTCATTTATTTATTCATTCATTCATTTATTCATTCATTTATTCATTCATCCATCCATTTATTCATTCATTCGTTCATTTATTTATTCATTTATTCATCCATTTATTCATTTATCCATTTATTTATTCATTTATTCATTCATCCATTTATTCATTCATCCATTTATTCATCCATCCATTTATTCATTCATTCGTTCATTTATTCATTCATCCATTTATTCATTCATTCGTTCATTTATTTATTCATTCATTTATTCATTTATCCATTCATTTATTCATTCATCCATTTATTCATTCATTTATTCATCCATCCATTTATTCATTCATTTATTCATTCATCCATTCATTTATTCATCCATTCATTCATTCATCCATTTATTCATTCATTCATTTATTCATTCATTTATTCATTCATTCATTTATTCATTCATTTATTCATTCATCCATCCATTTATTCATTCATTTGTTCATTTATTAATTCATTTATTCATTCATCCATTTATTCATCCATCCATTTATTCATTCATTCGTTCATTTATTTATTCATTTGTTCATCCATTCATTCATTTATCCATTTATCCATTCATTTATTCATTCATTTATTCATCCATCCATTTATTCATCCATTTATTCGTTCATTTATTTATTCATTTATCCATTCATTTATTCATTCGTCCATTTATTCATTCATTTATTCATCCATTTATTCATCCATTTATTCATCCATTTATTCATTCATTTATTCATTCATTTATTCATTCATCCATCCATTTATTCATTCATTTATTCATTCATCCATCCATTTATTCATTCATTTATTCATCCATTTATTCATTCATCCATTTATTCATTCATCCATTTATTCATTCATCCATCCATTTATTAATTCATCCATCCATTCATTTATTCATTCATTTATTCATTCATCCATCCATTTATTCATTCATTCGTTCATTTATTTATTCATTTATTCATTCATTCATTTATTCATTCATCCATTTATTCATTTATTTATTCATCCATTCATTCCTTTATTTATTCATTTATTTATTCATCCATCCATTTATTCATCCATCCATTTATTCATTCGTTCATTTATTTATTCATTCATTCATTCATTTATTCATTCATCCATTTATTCATTTATTTATTCATCCATTCATTCATTTATTTATTCATTCATTTATTCATCCATTCATTTATCCATTCATCCATTTATTCATTTATTTATTCATTTATTTATTCATCCATCCATCCATTTATTCATTCGTTTATTCATTCATTTATTCATTCATTTATTTATTCATTTATTTATTCATCCATTCATTCATCCATTCATCCATTTATTCATTTATTTATTCATCCATCCATCCATTTATTCATTCATTTATTCATTCATTTGTTCATTTATTTATTCATTTATTCATTCATCCATTTATTCATTCATTTATTCATTCATCCATTCATCCATTTATTCATTTATTTATTCATTTATTTATTCATCCATCCATCCATTTATTCATTCATTTATTCATTCATTTGTTCATTTATTTATTCATTTATTCATTCATCCATTTATTCATTCATTTATTCATTCATCCATTCATCCATTTATTCATTTATTTATTCATTTATTTATTCATCCATCCATCCATTTATTCATTCATTTATTCATTCATTTGTTCATTTATTTATTCATTTATTCATTCATCCATTTATTCATTAATTTATTCATTCATCCATCCATTTATTCATTCATTCGTTCATTTATTTATTCATTTATTCATCCATTTATTCATCCATTCATTCATTCATCCATGCATCCATTTATTCATTCATTTATTTATTCATCCATTTATTCATTCATTTATTCATTCATCCATCCATTTATTCATTCATTAATTCATTCATCCATCCATTTATTCATTCATTTATTCATTCATTTATTCATTCATTTATTCATTCATCCATCCATTTATTCATTCATTTATTCATTCATCCATCCATTTATTCATTCATTTATTCATTCATTTATTCATTTATTTATTCATTCATTTATTCATTTATTTATTCATCCATCCATTTATTAATTTATTTATTCATTCATTTATTCATTTATTTATTCATCCATCCATTTATTCATCCATTTATTCATTTATTTATTCATTTATTTATTCATTTATTTATTCATCCATTCATTCATCCATTCATTCATTCATCCATGCATCCATTTATTCATTCATTTATTTATTCATCCATTTATTCATTCATTTATTTATTCATTTATTCATTCATCCATTTATTCATTCATTTATTTATTCATTTATTCATTCATTCATTTATTTATTCATTCATTCATTTATTCAAGAAAAGGCCTTAATTCTCCTTATGTTCTCCAGACAAAGCTTCTCCAAGAAGATCTCCTCGCAAACGGAACCAGAAACGCTCGGCCGGCTCAGACGAGTGACGGGCGCCGGAGACGACCCTTCATCTATCCATCATCCCAGGAGGAAGAGGAGGAAGACTGAGAGCTCCGTCTGAGCGCGCTCTGTCCGCTGAGGAACTTTAACTGGTGCCAAGCAGAGCCTCTGCTGGCTCCACTTTCAGCTTAGAAACTGTCGAACACACACACACACACACACACACACACACACACACACGACTTGACTGCTTTTCATTCAAAAGGTTTTCAGATTTTTCTAACGAGAGGAAAGTTTTCTTTATTTTGAAGCCTTAGTGAGAAACTGCTGAAGTTCTCTTTGGAGGACGGCACTGATTGTCTTCTTGTTGATCACCTCTCTGGGTTTGGGCTTATGTTTGATTTTTATTTTATTTTTTTTAAGTTGTGGTTTCTGAGAAGCAGCTGATCTGATCTGGACTCTGTAAACCGTTTGTTTTGGACAAGAAGCAGCTGGTAAAACACTGATTGGTTGGTTATTCTCCGCTCCGCTCCGTTCTGAACATAACAGATGCAGTTTTCTTTTTGAGATTTTGAGTTTGTGTTCTCTTCCTTCTGCAGCCTTCGTTCAGATCTTCACTCATGTCTGTTTAGGAAAAAGTTTTCCAGGAATCATATCTCCACTGGGAATGTTTACAGGCTAGCCACTGCTCTCCTGATCATCTTCAGCCTGCCATACTTTAGTTTTAAATTCATATAAAACTGAAAAATCACCATAAACATGGAGGACATTTGGATCGGTTTGTTCTCCATTTTGTCAAACGACCAACAATCGTTTTTGGTTTTGTACGTCAACAGAAGCTTCCAGCTGTCTCTTTCTCATAGATTTCACCAAACACCTTAATAATGAAACGGGTTGAGCTGTAAAGATGTTTCTGATGATTCTCCTGAACGTAACTCCTTGAAAGCTGCAGCCTGATGCTGAAGCAAAGATCTGCAGTTGAAAAGTATTAAACCTCTAGTCTGGTGATGTGTTCAGGTTCATCACGTATTCTTAAATTTCCTGATGCATTCATCTGGCCAGGCTCCTGTTTTTCATTGTAATGGTCCAGGTTTAAACCTGCTGAATGGTTTTTCTGCCTTCTGCTTGGAAATAAGTTTACTCAATTATTTAATGAACTTCTCTCCGAGCTGCTGGTCTGAAATCAGAAGGTCCACCGAGTCGTGACTCTGAAGCTCTGTTGGTTTGTGAAGATGCTGAAGCGCTGATTTCTGTCAAATAATGCGGCTAATTTATTCAAGCAACAGTTTGGTCTTAAATGGGTGGGTTTTTTCTACTGTTGCTTTGACCACTAGGGGGCGATGCTTCTCTCCTGCTGACTGTTTGAGGCTGTTTGTTGGATTCTCTTTATTTTACTTTGAAGAATCGAACCAACAGCAGAGAGTGAAGCGGTGAGAAGACACCAGCAGCTCAACTGATTCCTGTTTCCTAAACGGATTTGATTCAGCGATTCAAACTTGTTCTTTAATTTGCTTTTAAAGATGCAGAAAAATAAACTTTGATTATTTGCTGTAAGACTGGTTTGGTTATTCTTTCACTTTGTCTCTGCATTTTTATAAAGTTGTATAAAAATAATATACAGAATTATTTCTCCAGTAATAACAAGAAAAACCATTTCATATTTTTTATCAAAAGGACTTTTGTGTTTGACACATTGTTTTTTTTCCCATCATAAGTGAGAGGAATTTACTGCAATTTTTAATAATTTAGACTTTGCTGATCTCATAATGGAGAAAATGTCCTCTGCATTTAACCCATCCCTTAGGGGGGCAGTAGGCTGCTATGGTGCAGCGCCCAGGGAGCATCCAGAGGCTAAGGGTCTTGCTCAGGGACCCAGAGTGGCAGGCTGTGGGATTCAAACCAGGGTACATGTAGCCTCTCTGGGATGCAAAGGCCCTGCTCTAACCACTAGGCTACCACTCCCTTAATGCAGTTTATTTTTGTTATTAAGGAAAATGTAAGTTGGTGAAAAGTTCCTTTACGTAATCAGATTAAAAGCACCAAATAAAAATAACATTAACATTGAGTTTGTGCCAGTTATGGATCAATTTTCTCTAGTTGAGGTGTGAGTGTCCCTGGTGGTGGAGAAAAGTACTGACAACTTTGCGAGGCGCTGGTGGTGTTGGGATTAAACGCGCGGCCATGAGCAGAGAGTCCTCGGTGCGGCTGTCCCGGGTTCGAGTCCCGGACCCAGCGACCTTTGCCGAGTGTCTCCCCTCTTTCCTGTCTACCTATCCTGTCGAAAAAATGAAAAAATAAAAGACGTCTAGTGCTGCAAAAAATATATTAAAAAACGGACAATTTTCATAAATGCCTGTTTGGTTTGTTAGACTTTAAAGAAACAAAAATGAATAATGAGATGAGAACAGAAGCAAAGGCACACCGAGGGCTGCAGAATATATGTAGTTCATAAAAAATGTCTGCAGCTGCAGCACATGATCTGTGATGAATTATTGTGGCCTGCAGTTCTACTTTACCAATTAGGATGAGAAATTCATCATAACGCCGTTTCAGACAGATGCCATGAAAACATTTCCTGTCAGTTAGCAGCAGCTCAGTAAAGTCTGACACATCTCTGTGAATTACTGAAAAAATAAGCTGATTAAATCATTTTTTCTATCTGAAAGTGTGTTATTAATTATAAGAATGTCATTAATTGTTGAACTACGTTTTGCATCATTGTAATGTCTTCTGAAACTATATTTTTTCTTTATTTGTTTAATACATGTTAATTTATCTTTTCTGGCTCTTTTATTTCTTTCATATTTATTACTACCCACATTTTTTTTATAACTTATTTTCTTTAAAAATATATATTTTTTCCAAATTATTTTACTGTCCTTTTATTTCTTAACCACTGATATATTTTCTCCTCCATTATATCCCTGCTGCATTTTCTTACCCAACTTTTACTTTAAAAATAATATTAATATGATGAATAATATTGCGTGCATTTACCAGGCTTTATTACTGAAAAAATGTTTAAAGATGGAAATGTAACGTTGAAGTTCATGAATTTTGTTTCCCCTAGTTAGATTACAAGTGCAGTTTGTCACTGAGTCATGCTTTTATTTTGAAATGTGAATGCCTCTTAGCACTTCAGCAAACTGAAGTATTCTCTGAGTCAGAGTCAACGTGATACACTAAACTATCCCGACTAACAGCGTTTCTACAACCAAAAACCATCCTGATATCTTTATCAACAACGTGACAGAAAGGAGCTGTTTCTGCTAGCAGCTCCTTTTCAGAACCAGGAAGCCATAATGAGACTCAGCAGCTACTTCCTAGAGGCCTGACCTCAGCCAATAGGAGAGAAGCTGAGGCGGTGATGCTGTTCCAAAGACCGCCCCCTCTGTCTCAGCCCCGCCCCGTTTTTTACACTTCCAGCTGCATGTTGAGAAGAAAAATACAGCAGAGATATTAGAGGAGAAAATATATAAGTGCTTAAGAAATACAAGGGCAGCAGAATAATAAAACCCTTTGGGTGTGAAAAATAAAACTGGAAAAATTAACCTATATTAAATAATCAAAAGAAAAATAGTCTAAGAAAAAAAGTATGATTAAAAATTGTTGGTTTGAATAAAAGAACAGCATAATAGCAAAGAGATCAATTACAACAGTTAAAGATTAACATAAAATATATATTCATATCTGACAAATTGATCAATTATTCAATAAATCTCTCCTTTTTATTATTTTGTTGCATTTAATGGGACTTTTGTATTTCGAGCTACTTTTTGGCCCAATAATCTTTCTATTGAGTCATTTATTCTTTTCTTTCTTATAATTATAAGGTGCTAGTAGCACATTAAAAATGTCATAGTTTATTTCGCATATCTAAATGTAGTGGATGATTTGCTTAAGAATCATACATTATTAATGATGATGGTTATAATTTTTAATAAATAATCAAATAATCCTAACTGCTCAACAAAGGAGTTCAGCTCCCAGAAGGAACCATCTAAATTCTGGGCAGTTTGGACAAGTTCAGTTTACATCAGACTCTAATACATTTGTTTTTTAATACATTAATGTGGACTTGGTGTACAGTACCTGCTCTCAGTACTTGGTTGGGGCTCCGTTTGCATCAATAACTGCATCAAAGTGGCATGGCATGGAACGGATCAGCCTGTGGTTCTGCTGTGAGGTGTTCTGGAAACCATAGTTGCTTTGTTAGGGGCCTTTGGGCCACATCTGCATTGTTGGTTCTGGTCTCTCATCTTCTTCTGGACAGTACTCCGTAGATTATCAATGAGGTTCTGGTAAGGGCAGTTTGCTGGTGATATCATGGTGATTAAATCAGCTATTGGTACCTTTAGCAGTGTGGGTCGGTACCAAATCCTGCTGGAAAATGAAATCGGCTCCTCCATGAAGCCTGTTAGCAGAAGGAAGCATTGGGCGCTCTAGAATTTCCTGGTTGATGGCTGCATTGACTGTGGACTTAAAACCCAGTGGACCAGAACCAGCAGATGACATGGCTCCCCAAACCATCACTGACTGTGAAAACTACACTTCAAGCAACGTGGATCCTGAGCCTCTCTAATCTTCCTTCAGACTCTGAGACCTTGATTTCCAAATGAAATGCAAACTTTACTTTCATCTGAAAAGAGGACCTTTTTTCCCCCTATTTTTTTCTTCCATTGAACTTTCAATCAGTATGTTTAGATAAACCATTTCATCAACTTCTTTACCCATTTGTGGTTTATCCTCCATGTAGAGAGTGCCAGTGACTGCTGGACAACTGCCTGAACATAACATGACATTCCTGTTTGAAACATATTTTTTCATTAATCTCATGTAATATGCTCATTTTCTGAAACACTAAGGTTTCCATAAGCTGTAGTGAACAGTGTGGGAACGTTGTGGCAACTGATGCTCATATGGAGATAAAAAATAAAACTCTTTAAAGGAACATGAAACACATCCAGATCGGAAAATAATGACAATGTTTTAAAAGATAAATATTTTAAGATGCGGGGAATAAAAACCAGCAGTCACTGTCAAAATTTGAACTAGGTTTTTTCTTTTTCAACAAACTTTAATGACAGAGACGAGCAGTAATATTTAACAGCAGCAGGACATCAGGGTTTGGCTCATTTGTTTCTAGTAAAGCAAACATTCTTGGACCTCAGTAACAATTCAATAACACGTCACAAACAAATGTTTCAAGTCAGACAACAAGAGAAGATTCTCCTCGTGCTACAGTTTAGACTGAAATGGTTCAGTGAAGTTTAGCTGAGAACCAGGATTATGTTCTCACACGTTTTCTTCTTCAGTGAAGGGTTCCCGTCTACAACAGGATTTACAGTCCAGAAACGGTCCAGAAACAGATTCACGGTCCACACTTCAGAGTTCCATGGCAGAAACAAAGTTCACAGAAGCTTTGAACTCAGAGACATTTAAAGTTACATTTTACATACACTACATAGCATCATATTCATAATATATTAGTACAAGAACATTTGAATTATTTACAGCAAACCAACCTATTCTTTGTGGAAGTGGTATTTTGATATAGTTGCACCACCCTCATGGTACCAGCAGAGGGAGTGGGTGTGTCTTTCGGTGGTAATGGTGCCTTACATTTGTACTAATAAATCGGAATCAGAGTCCAAATTAAGTAACTTGAACATTTATTAAGTTGGAATTTTGACTGGGAACGTCAAAATCCAATTTGGCTGCCTCTTGTATAAAACATGTTAAAAGTCACAGTAACTTGGTTTGGACTTGTGATGGGTTCTCATTACGTTGGTCATACAGTTTGTGTAACCTTACTATACAGCCTGAGTGGATCTTTAGAGATTAAATGCATAACATGCAGGGACATTTATCGTTAGCCTGTATTGCTAATAGCGGTTAGCCTGGTGACTGGGAACAATTAGTGAATCCCATAGTTTTCAGCATTACAGCGTTTTGATAGGAGTCTCACAGATTTTTAAAATAGGAGACAAAGGTTGAGGTAAAAATATCAGGAGTAGAGTAGCTGAGCCTGAAAGTCCTAATTTTAAGCCTTTCTCTTCCAAAAAAGATTTAAGGTTGCAAACATCATCTTGACTGACAGTTAAAACATACTATGAAAAAACATTTTCAGCTCATTGATTCAAATGGTAAGAATAGAAGCCCTCAGGGGCAGGAGGATAAAAACAGAAGGGCAAAAATAATTTAGTTTTGTCCCGTTGAGTCTCTGAGATCTGGATCGTCATGCAGCATCCAAACCCACATTGTGGAGTAGGACAGTTGAACGAAATCTGAATTAGCTTCAGTTTTTTATAGTTTATCTGAGTCATTTTTGGCTCCACTTTTCACAAGATCATCCAGTCAGTTATAAGTTGAAGAAATATGTCTTCCTTGAGAGCAAAAGATTGGAGCTTTGACTGAAGTGACATGAAGTGCTTCAGTTTGGGTTCTTGTTCTGTTCCAGCTCTCTGAGTTTCTCAGACCTCAATTTATGAAAAACAGCTTCAGTCAGACTGTCTGAAAGCTGCTGCCCCCTACCGGACAGGAGTGTACAGCACACCTCCCAGTCCCAGGTACTCCAGGTTCTGTGCCGCAGGGAGGAACAGACCGTTCCCAGTTAAAGCTCCAGTCTGCAGTGGGAAGTCGGTCTGGTAGTCGGGATTGTCCAGCCTGTCATTGGATACCAGGGGAAGCGAGTTTTGGGTGGTGTTCAGATACTCCGGTCCGGAGAAGTTGGTCTCTGGCAGTGGGACCCAACCCTGGCTCAGGTCCTCATAGCTGGGATTGCAAATATCCGACAGACTGCTTTCCCGCCTGGTTTCACTCTCAGTCTGGTTCATGTACTCTGGAAGATAAACACCAGGAAGATTCATTATGTTGTATTTAAGGCCCTGTCCCAATACCCACACTACACCCTACGCCCCTCTATGAAGTGTGTACTTTGTACAAGTGCATGTAGGGGTTAAAGTGCGCAGGTTACAACCTGTAAAATTGGAGAATTGGGACAGTAGGAGTTACGTCATCGACTTGCACCTCTGCACCGTAACTGTAACATCAAAAAGGGCGGGAACCAGCGCTGTTTTCAGTCTTGCTGCTAAAAAAACTATTTAAAACTGCAACAAGAAATTGTTTTGAGGAGAATAAAGTGCGGGAAGCGACGGAGGTTTACACACCAGACTCTCGCTGCTCCAGTGTTTGTTTGAAAGATAACTTCAGTGTTATGATCTACTGGCCCAGAACTGGTCCAGAATCACTCTGAACCCACTGGTTTCTTACATTGTTGAGCCTGGAAAACCAGTAAAAAATATATTTGTCGTCTTGCTGTCTAAAGTTTACGCAGTTCTTATTATTCTGATCTGATGGCTGGTTACGTTGACGGTTGTGATTGGTTTTTGCTCAGAACGTCATCTGCAGCAGTGAATTGTGGGTAATATACTTTGGCGAAGTCTGCTTAGATGCGGGCTTCGCCAAAGGGCAGATGTGGGGCACAAAGGGGGCGGGGCTAAGGACCACTCTGGAGAATTGGGAAACACTACGCACTCGAACCCATCAACGGGAACAATTCAGGGACACAAGGGTGGAAGTGCGAGTATTGGGACAGGACCGAATTCCATCACTGCTCATTATGTCTGCTTTAGTTTTTATGGTGAATCTCGTATCGTTCAGGAATACGTAGAATAAAATATAGGGGATTATATCACATATTATTATATTTGTTTCTAAGTTGTTGTCATCAGTTGATGTCCTCGGGAGGAAGAAATATTCAACATGCATCCCACTGCTACTGATAGTTTTGTTGAAATGTTTAGGTTTTACTGTGAGCTTCAAATGATTTCTTTAGTTAGTGAAGCTCTGAGTTGATTTCCTGCTTTTGTGCTTGTAAAAAAGCAAGGTGAGGTGACTGGAGAATCTCCTACTGGGAGGAGATCTTGGAACCAGATCTTTGATAAGCATCTGGTTAAGAATAATCCAGCTACAGACGTCTTCCTCAAGCCCAACCACTCTGTCATTAACTGATTCATAAAGTCTTTACTCTAACCACTTTAACCACCTTTCAACAACATTAACCTTGAACATAAACTACATTTAGAAACCGTGAAATTATATATTGTTTATTATCCTTTAAGCAGACATGAACTGGATGAGAACTTGGAGAGGTTTATCTGCTGTGAATGGGCCAACTGGGAGCCTGCAGCTACTGTTGGTTGATTGGATAGATGGATGTGTTCATCACTTTTGGTTTATTGGACTGTGTATGCTAACAACTCAGGAGAATACTCTGACCATACCCAACTCTACCTGGAGAAGGCACACAAAAGTGCCGATTGGCCAATTTGTACTTCCCACAGAACTACTGTAGTGCTCAGAGATTGGACAGAAAACATGTTATAATTTAAAAACCCATGGATTATATTTATGAAATATTATCATTATTGTTGTATTTTCTTCTTCAGTCCATTTTTCTGAAAGCGTTCTTGACTCTGATGATTCACCACAGACCAGAAGGAGCAAACCTGGCTTCTTTACTCAGGGTCTCTGGTGGTCGTCCATCTTTCTGATCCGGGATTCCAGAGTTTTTTTGTTAGAATTGACCAGGTTCTGTTTGTTTCTAAAGCAGTTTCTGGGTTGCTGTCAGATATCTATAATGATGTCACATGGACTTCCTTCATAACCACCTTTAGTTGCACTGTGTGGTTTCTATTGTTGCACCTCTGCAAAGCACCTTTGAGTTCCTAGAAAAGCTCTATTCAAATAACATGTATTATTATTATTAATATTCCTTCACTGTTGGGTAGATCTTGATCAGTTTCTAACTTTCATTGATTCATTTCTTGCAGGAAATCATCATGATCAGAATCACTTACCATGACCAGTGAAGTCTTTATCCAGCATGTTCTGAGTTGGATCAGTGATGTATCGCAGAGCGATGCTGTTCTCTCTAACTGGATGTCCGTTCTGAAATAAAACAGACACCGATCAGATGGAACAATGTTGATGTTGGATGAAGCATTTTATTTATTTCACTTAAGCTATTCTTGTGGCCAGTAGGAACAGCTCGTTGATGCTGAGTTACTCAGACCTCCGATTTTGAAAGTCAGATCTGAAAATGACGCCACCACCAGGTTCCATTTTGCAAATTAGAAAACCCATTAAGGTTTCCACTGTCAGACTAAGTACAATTAGGGATACGTGCTCATGACAATGTCTTCCTCAGGGCTCCTAAACACTTTTCATGTAAAAACAGACTTTTCCAATTTTAACATTCCAGAGTTCTCAGTCCTTTTATTTAACTTTAAAACATAAAATTCAAAATTTCTCCATGAATTTCTGGTAGATATGTGAACAGGACGCAAGCTTTAAATATGGAACCTGTAAGGAAGGAAGGAAAAGAGGAAGAAATAAATAAAAGGAGGACACTTCTGCAAGGAGGCAATGGCAGAAGGAAGGAAGGACACAGGGAAGTATACTAGGAAGTAAGAAGGGAAGGACATAAAGAATGGAGGACAGGAGGAACTAAGACATGCCCAAATGGAATAAAGGCTGCAAATACAATATTTTCCACACTCATCTTTTTCAGTGCTGATCCAGACCTGGAAAGATAATGAAGTCAAATTCCATATTTTAAATCAAATGAAATTCTGTGGCGATCGTTCCGTTAACAGAGGTTACAGTACAATGTGGGTCAGTTCATTGAGACACTGACTGAGAGAAGATCATTTTTTTTACAGCTATCTCTGTGTGTTATATGAGTGGCAGCCATATTGGATTCTGAGGCCATAGTGGATGAGGAATCTCCGCCTTTCAGAGTCAAAATTACAACTTCTGGTAATTTTCCAAAAGTTTTTCTTTCCAACTGGAATAAAATGCACCATTGCTATGTAAACCAGGGGTTTGAAATTCCAGTCCTTCAGGGCCAGTGGCCTACAGCTTGTTGAAGTGTTCCTGCTTCAACACACCTGAATCAAATACTTAGAACATTAGCAGGACTCTGTTGAACTGCTGAAGAGGTAATTCAACCATTAGATCCAGGTATGTTGGACCAGACATTTCTTGATATCCGTTGCTCCAGGGAACAAGTTCCCTGTTAACATCAGTGGGTTTTTACCTCTGTTCTGCAGGGCTGGCTGTCTTGGCGGTTCAGGCGTTTGTACGGCAGCAGGTATTCGTCCGCATCGACCACGTCCTCGTCTGAGCTCAACAGGCGGGAGTAAAACCTCCTGTCTGACGGACTCGGCAGGTCGCCCTAAGAATCAAGTCAGACCACAGCCTGATCAGCCTCTGATGCATTAAAATCTAATTTATTATAGTAAATATGACTCATTTAAAGTATCTAGATACATTTTTTAATGTACACACACCACAAGAGTGCTTGTTGGCAAGATCTACCAATAAAAAAACAGATGGAGCATCAGAAACATTTGTGCTTTCATTTTGACTCTGCAGACATACACTATAATGCCAAAAGTATTTGGCCCCACCACCAAATCTATGAATTCTGGTGTTCCAATCACTTCCATGGCTGCAGGGGTGGAGAAACCAGACTGGCCTGTACAGAGTCCTGGACTCAACCTTCTTCAACACCTTTAGGATGAATTAGAGCGGCTCTGGGTTTCTCATCTAAATATGAAAACACTCCTAAACCTTCTGGAAGATGTTTACAGAATAGTTAAAGTTGTTGCTGGTAACAGTGGGTCCATCGACAAACTGAACCTTATACATTAAGAGTAGGAGGTCATCAGAGTTCATGTACATGTAAAAGTAGACAGGCAAATACTTGAGCCAACATAGTGTAATTATCAAATAACTAAAGTCTGAAAATCTGTCGTTGCAGAACTGATCCTTTAAAGTCATAGAATTAGTTTTAAGTCTTTAACATTTTGAAGTATGAGCAGCTGAAGCCACTGGTGTACCTGTATGACCAGGTATCTGGACGGGTCCCGGGCCATCTGGGAGAACTCCGCCACCAGCTCTCTGAACCTGGGACGACTGGACGGGTCGATCATCCAGCCTGCAGGGGAACAGGGATCACACACCACGACATGAACATGAGAAGGAAAACAATCACTGCTGATGACAGAATCACAATTCAGCAATGATTTTAAAATAATACTGGTGATCCTGTGGTCTTCCCCTCTAGCGCCACCTGCAGGGTTTGCTCTTACATTTCACCATGATCATGTAGACGTCGATGGTGCAGATAGGAGGCTGAGGCAGCCGCTCTCCTCTCTCCAACACCGAGGCGATCTCATTAGCCGGGATCCCGTTGTACGGTTTGGAGCCGAACGTCATCAGCTCCCAAACAGTCACACCTGCAGAGAAACCACAGTTAGAAATGGCTTTAGATACATTAGCACAGCAATAGGAAGACATAAGGAGAAAACCAGCACAGGGATTTTATCTCTGACTGTATCAGATATCTTGTTTCCTGTTTCTTTTGCTCAGATCCTGACTTTAAACTGCATTTTTCTGCGGGAACAATATGCTTATTTGTTTGTGGAGTGCATGATTTATAGCTGTCCTGTCACCAGATTCTCCCACCCGAGCTGTGGATTTCTGAAGCTCCTCCAGAGCTACCATGGGCCTGTTGTCTGCCTCTCTGATGAATGCTCTTGTTGTCCATCATGTCAGTTTAGGTGAACCTCCATGTCTTGGTAGGTCTGCAGTTGGTCCATCCTCTCTCCATGTCCAGATGATGGATTGAACAGATCTCCATGAGATGTTCAAAGCTTAGAACTTTCTCCCTGACCTGTCTGCTGTGTTTCTTGGTCTTCATGATGCCGTTTGTTCTCTAAAGTTTTCTAATGCCCCTTTTCCACTGGCTCTTTTTAGGCGGTGTGGCTCCACTCCACTCAGCACGGTACCTGTTGTGTTTCCACTGACCTGCTGACGGCTGGAGCTATGGAGGCTGAAGCTCCGCCTTCAGCCGTCAGTGTAGTGCTGTGCTGTTACTAACGTAACTGTGTGAGATTTTATGGGTTTTTTTCCATGTATAAAATGATCCACTGTAATAATTATCTGGACCACAGCCCAGCCAGAACTGCTAAAATAAGGCTCAGAGGTTCTGATGTGAGAAGGGGGTGGCAGGAGGAGCAGAGAGGAGAGACGCTGCTGTCTGGATGGTGAAGCTCCAAAGTTTGCCTGAAGAAGTTACATTTTGGGCTTCATGAGGAAGTTTTAGTCTCAGCCATGTCAATAACGAGGACAAGGACTTTAAAGCACAAAACTGCAGAGTTCTGACCGCGGTGAAGTTAGTTTAAGGTTGGATATTCGTGCTCCGCAGATTCACCGGGATCTTCCTCCCGTTGGACCCGATGCAGGCCGTCTGATTACAGGCAGCTGCTCTCTGCCTGCTCCTTCCTCCTGCAGATGCTGGTTTGGTTCATCAATACATTTCTAAACCAAACACACTGTAGGTGCATATTTAGGCTAACATTGTAAATAACAAATTATTCTTAATGTTTTGCCTGGTTAAATAAAGATTGATAAATAAAGAAATAATCATGGAAGTTTTGTTTTGTGTGTTTTGGGGAAATGTTTGTGTGTCTGAACAGCTGATTTAGGATTATATTAAATACAGCGCCCCCTACCTGCGTATAATTTAGAAAGCTCATGTTCTTTATCTTTTCTCTCAGCCTTCAGGCATGGTTTCTGATTTGTAAATAATAAAATTATATTTCGGTTTGACCCGCTCCAGCCATTGTGGTCCTTAATATTGTTGTAGTTGCTCTAGAGTTTTATTAACTTCTCCCTTCACTACCTCAGAAAAACCTTCTTCTTTCTACTTTACTAAGTGACTTCTAAAGTCAGTTTGTTGCAGTGGATTTTATTTAAGAGAGTCAGAGTACATGGGTCTAAATGTGGGTCACAACCTTTCAACCTAAAATGGGATTTTACTACTTATGCTGCCTCCTTATAGAATGACATCCTGGGCAGGTTGCCATTTTGCCCATTTCAAAAACTGCCATTGGCTGTGTGGCATCAGACATTTAAACAGACAGGAAGCAGATGGTGGTTTGAGGAGGACTTTCTCACCGTAGCTCCACACGTCGCTCTGGTGGGTGTAGGTCCACTGGAGAATTGACTCTAAAGCCATCCACTTAATGGGAACCTGCAGACAGAAACACAGCAGCTCATTTGTACATCAGAGGCATCAACTTTAGGAGGTTTTTGGAGAATCCAGGTCTTCTGATCTTCTGACATGTTTTCAATCAAGCAAAACAACAAACAGAAAACCAGTTCAGTTTTCATATTAATGATGGGTTGTTGCCATCACACCTTTCCTCCGTCAGCGTGATATTCCTTCTCGTCAGCCGTCAGCAGCTTGGCGAGACCGAAGTCTGTGATCTTGACGTGGTTCGGGTTTTTCAGCAGGACGTTCCTCGCTGCCAGGTCTCGATGCACCAGGTGGTGCTCTTCCAGGTAGTTCATCCCCTGTGCACATGAAGAGTAAAGTGTGTAATATAAGAAAGAAACAAGAACTAAACATTAGATAAAAAGGAAATGTGAAATAAATCCTTCTATTTTATCCAGGTTATTATATGGTGTTGGTTCAGTATCTCCCTCCTTGTTTTTAACTTTTTCTAAATTGTTGAGAAAAGTTCCCCGGGACATTTGAGGCAGAACAAACAGATTTAATCTAATCTCTTGACCTAGTTTACATTTTCCCAGCATCTAAACAAGACTGAAAAGATTAACGGTCCTTCATTAAGCTGAAAATCATCCTGATGCGTTCAGGTTAACGAGCCTCAGCAGGATTAATGGGAGCAGAACAGAGAGATTAACTGGGCTCACCTTGGCAATCTGAACACACCAGTTTAGGAGCCACTGGCTGCAGATGTGGTCCTTGTGGTGTCGGACGTAGTCCAGCAGACAGCCGTACGGCATCAGCTGAGTGACCAGCTGCACGGCGGACGTCAGGCAGATCCCCAGCAGGCGGCAGACATGAGGGTGTTCCATGCTCGCCATCACGAACGCCTCCTGCAGAGAAACCCGGCAGGGTCAAAAACACCAGCGGTCCAGAAACAGAAGGAACGCAGCAGCGCAGTGGGAGCATTTTTACACATTCATCCGGTCGTATGCAGTTCATTTTTAATAGAGAAACACTTTATAAAGCAAACAGTGTTTGTTGGACTAAAGAAATTTCCCTGAGAGATATGAGTAATGATCATTTTTCCTTCAATAAATATGAAGAATAAAGAAAAAATTGTAACTGTGTATAAGTCCCTATGCGGAGGAAAACTTTGAAAATATTCTGTTTCACTGAAACACATCCATTAAAAATAAAAACAGTCAAACAGAAGAACCCAACAGATATTTATGAGAAAACAGGTTTATCTGGTTACAAGAACATTTCACTTGCGCTGAGTTGCAGGATCCGATTGGCTATTTGTTAAGACACCGGGCGATCCTCGACCCAATTAAGGCCATTACTGGTGCTGACTGAAGCCCAGTAACCATCAGATGGTATCTATGAGGAAACAACTTCAAAGGCCACTTTACTTTCAACACCACAAAATTGCCAGTCTGGATTTTCCAAGGCAGCACCAAACATGGGAAAGTCAAAGGTGGAAGACGTTTTATTCTCTGATGAGAAAACATTTAGCCTTGAATCCTTCCAACGTTACTGGCTTAACAAGGAGATGTTTTCTGTGTAGCACAGTGGGGGTGCTTCATGGTTTGTGGGGCTTGTCCTTCAGTGAGCTTCAGGTTGTGCAGGAGCACCAAACAGCATCTGCCTATGCGGAGATGTTGCAGCAGGCATCCCTCCTGACTGAGGCCCTCAACATCTAAATATCTTTACTTTGTGGCATTGTTCTGACTCCAGTCTCGTTCACCTTTGAACTGGATAATCTTATTAATACAGAAAACATTTCACTCAACAAACTGTCAAACCGCAGTTCATCCAATCATTTACCTCTATGTTCACTTTCCTTTTTGTGACACAGAGAGAAGCTCTCAGTATTTTCTTTGTATTATTATTGGGAAAAACAGTCCTTTCATTTCCAGTTCAACATATGCTGTTGTACTGTGGTTTAGGATCATTTGCCTTGGATCATCCTTAAAACAGATATTTAAGAAAACTAGAGATGTCAACTGTGTAATGCCTCATTTATGGCATTTATCTGATCGTACAAACAATCAGCTAATTGGTGATGCTGTAAAGATGTGACCTGTTTTGACGTACAACAGCTTGACGTCTATGGTTTGAGCCTTTAAATGAAGTATTAAAGGACAGAGGCAGGAGTGTCCATCAGGACACCAACAGGAAACTGGGTTCAGTCCTGTTGAATTTCCAGGATTTGTATAAAACATGTCTAAAATCGCCAACAGAATGTAAATCCACCAAAGCTTCTCTGCTCTGCTAATGAATGACATCTCCCTCCAGCACATCAACAATAAGCTCAGTCAGGATTTCATTAAACACCAGTTCTCGCAGTGGGGAATCGTTCCAAAGCAGCGTTATAACCATGTTCTTTCTAAACGAAGGATCCAACACTGTTAAAGTCTCAGTCGTTGTGTCCTTGGGCGTCGTTGGTGTCAGAGAGCCCGGTAGCGCCGATTGTATGGCAGCCTCACTCCTGTCAGTCTGCCCCAGGGCAGCTGTGGTTACAATGTAGCTCACACTGTCATTGTGTGAATGTGTGGATGACTGATCGTAGGGTAAAGTGCTTTGGGGTTTCTGGGGACTTGATAAAGTGCTATACAAGTACAGGCCATTTACCATTTAAGACCTAAAATATAAGCCAGAACAGCTTATGATTAAAGTCGGAACCCAACCATGACTGAGTTTCAAACTGCTCCTGAGCAGAGAAGGAAAGGAAAACCTTACATCCAGAACTTCTTGGTTGGCTTTTGGTGAGGTGGCCTCTCTGAGAACTTTGATGGCAATCGGAATCCGGATGTTTTCTCCATCAGGGATCCATAAACCCTTAAAAGAAATGAATAAAATAGGTTAATTCTTCAGAGAAATAGGAAGAACTTCAGCTCTCCCCGCCAGTGGAGAGCTGAAGTAAAAAATTAGTCATCCTGATGTGGGGTTCTACTTTTAGCAAAAATGGGTACCTTGTAGACGGTCCCAAAGGCCCCAGAGCCGAGCACTCTGTCCTTCTTGAACTCTGTCTCCTTCAGGATCCTCAGGTGTGCCTGGTTGGGGGCCTGACCACTCGGAGTCAACGGCTCCACCAGCTACAAAACGTCCAACAACATCAGAAACAATCAGTTGTAAAGTCAGTGAGTTTGTCTTTGTTTGACTCGTTCTAATCGTTCTGTCAGTTAACGCCAGAGTTGTGTTTTAAGAGTAATTACCCACCTCCTTCTCCTGGAGCAGGCGGCGTAAAGTCCTCTTCCTTTTAATTTGTTGTCGCCGTAGCAACACCAGGATGAGCAGTGACACAATTACAGTAATCAGAAGTCCACTAACCACTACCACTGCCAACGAGGAGTGTCCGGTACCACTAATTGAAAAGAAAGAGCACCAAAAAATATTGAATGAGTAAATTTCCAGGACCATCCATCCAAGCAAACATGCTCAAGCATTTTTGTTTTTATTAAAGCATCAACTGACAGTCTGGGACTAACATTTTAACGCCCTTTGGGTGCCACCAAGTGGTCAGATCAATCAAAATGACTGGAAAGTAGGTTGAGTGCTGCCAGTTCAAGCATTCAGCATGCCGAGGTGGATAACCCTTCATCAGCACAGACAGAGAGCTTTCATAGTTTTGCATAAGGTCCAGTAACATTATTTGAGTGGTAGTTGTGTAAATCATGTAGCAGCATATGCAATATAAAACCTGTGCACTGATCCATGAATAGGGAAGCACTTAAAGTCAGGTGAAAAAAAAACATTTTTACAGACTTATTTTCTAACTCAAACCAAATGATCTTTTTGTCATGACTTTAGAAGTTAGCTGCAAGTTTTAGTTTAGTTTTGCCCTGAAAGGCAAGTAAGTAAAGTGTTTGTTCTTGTAATACTTTGATTTGCCACTAGAGGCACAAGAGTAAAACCACCAGACTTTACTAACAGCTGTATTGTTCAAAGGGCTGGTTTCCAAGAACCAACAGCATTTACTAAATGAGATTGCTTTCTCTTGCTTTGATTAACCTCCTCTCATAATCCCAAAACCATCCGCCGGGGGAAGCAGCTCACTCCCTGAACTGAACCTATCTGTAACAGGATGAGGACCGGTAAGGGTAATCCTTAAGTCTAACCAGCGTTGATTCGTTTAAAATCTGTCTCTGCAAACTGTCCCGGTGTCTACTGGAGGTGTCCAGTGTCAGGCAAACAGCAGGCATAACAAACAAACTGGAAATCCACCATGGCCCACTGGCACCACAAATATCTCTACAGACAGGTTCTACACTGGTGACCAAGCCCTGATGTGTGCAACATCCACCACTAGATAGAAAACTAAAATCTCTGAATAAGTCAAAATCATGTTTACTAAAGTTGACATAATTCAATTAAATTCAATTAAAGACTATGTAGTTTTACCCTTTGCATCCAGACAGTCCAGGACCAGAACACCTGCAAACACATTTTTTAATAAAATAAACCTTCAGTTCTTCTTTCTGTTGGTTTAAAGTTTTAGAAAGTTGTACGACGAATTTACGGTAATGTTGTTTTACCCCTCGCTGCAGTTCTGGTGGCACAGCTGGCATTGGCCTGTCTTATCTGCGTATTTCCATATCAGAGTGTCTCCGTCTCCCGGCACGCCATGTGGACAGTGGGAGACACACTGGCGGCCATCTTTAAAATGTGCACACTCGGAACAGTTAGCTGGACCCTGCACAAGAAAGGATTTCATGATAACAGAAAGTCATGCAAAGTTCTGGCAATTTCTATAGAATTTCAGATCAGGTATATTTTTGGATCTTCAGTATTTTTCTTCTGTATCCTTTAAAGAAATTGATTCTGAATTAAAATGTAAAAGCTGTAATCTTTTTGAAAATTGGCTAAATGTTCTAGGCGTTTGGTCTGGACTCACCAGGCCCCGGCAGCTCAGGCGGCCGGTCTGCAGCAAACACTCGTGGTGACACTGAACACACCTGCCGTTGATCTGGGCCTCTTTGGGTTCTCTGCAGGAAGAAACAGGGATATAACTAGTCCAGCTCACTCTGTAGCACTACTAAGCGTTTACAAAAAAAACATGCATGCAAAAAAATATGCGCACAAAATAGTAAAAGGACTCCATTAAATCATGAAAACGTGATAATTTTTGGCTAATGTGCAGATTGCCGCTCTCACCCCTGAAACAAGTTGCAGTGTGCCACACAGTGGGCCCCTCTAGTCACATGTAGACAGGAGACGCACATGGTGGGCCCTGGGCCCCAGCAGCCGTCCTCAGAGCACTCGTGGTGACAGGTTTGATTCTCCTGCTCTGTGTAAGGCAGATATCGTATCAACATCGGACCATTTCTCCGATATTTGCTTCACTAAAGGTTCGAGCGAACCAAACACCATCTCAGAACTCACTGCACATGTCGGTGTTGGTGCGGTTGGCCTGGGCCGCAGATCTGAAGAACTGGGACCACTTGATGGTGTGGGTGTAGCACAGCTCTGGGTTGTTCTTCAGTATCACATTCCCAGCACTCACCTCCTTTAGGGAGCGCAGGCCGAGCCACTGCAGATGCACCACATTGGCCACCACAAAACTGTACTGGCTGAGAGGAACACGTCAATGAGAGAGAGAGAGAGAGAGAGAGAGACAGACAGAGAAACTCACTTCTGAACAGCTGATCTTCCTCTGATGATTTCCAGGTTCTCAAAGACCGACAGAGACGTCATGTTGTCGGGCCAGGACGTGATCATCAGATAACCTGCAAAACCAAGAAACAAAATGCATCTCTGAGCTCCTCCTCTAGATGATCTCTGCAAACAGGTTTCCTGATGCTAAGGCTAAACTAATCTTCACTGAAGACCTACCAGTGATTTCCTTCACTGTCCTGAAGTTCCTCAGCTTCTCAGCATCCATGGGCCCGATGTTGTAGTGTGGGTCCCTAAAACAGCCAATCAAAACAGTCTTTACATGATCATCATCATCATCAGAGATGATCAGAATCAGCTTCCGTCAAACTGATCACAGTAACAAAAAAGAAAAGCAGTTGATGTTGAAGGTCCAGGAAATTCAACTAGAAAAGCCCGAAACTATACAAGACCGGGATTAAAGAACCTGGCAACAGTGAGCGGGTGAAATGGACTTTTATACCGGTGCTGATGTGTGCAGCAGCTGTTGAATGTTTTCGCTGAGGTCAGGGGGTGAGGGTCGTTTCATCCGATCTAAATTAAGGTCAACTAACACTGGACCATCTTCAAACCATAACATGTAATAAAACAGGAAGTTCTGGCTGGTGTGACTCTAAATCCCATCAGGGATTTATGGATCACACTCAAACATTCATTGGCCCAGCTTCATTAGCTTGATTCAAACATGGTCAGTTCAAGTTCAGTTCAGACCCATTTAAAACTACGTTCTCCTGAAAGATCATAACTGTGATGGATTTCTGGGTCCCTCAGTTTGAACAATATTAATAACTAATAAGAAAATATCTGAGTCTGGGGTCAGAAACCTTTTCAATTCAAAGATCCCCTCACCCTCCACTGCTACGAAATAAAATCTGTCTAAAGCATCAAAAAATGATTAATTTTATAAGCATGAACTAAATAAGAAATGTTTTTGGTAATAAGTACATTTACTAAAATGTTTTTTTGGATTTCAGAAGAAAATGAATCCCATAAATCTGGAACATGAACAGAGAGGCAGCCCTCTTAAAAATATGAAGCATCTAAAACATGAAATTACTTTTAAAAGCCTTGTACCTTTCTGTTGTAGATGTTCTATACAGACATTGCATAAAACAGACTTTATAATTAAGAACATTTCTTATTGGGTTTCATAAGAGCCACAGTGGAGGGGTCAAAGAGCCACATGTGGCTCTGGAGCCGCAGGCTGCAGACCCCGGCTCTAAATTAATAATAAAAAGAAATTATATTATATAAAATGTAATATAAAAGAGTGATCTCACTGAAGAAAAATTGATGAAAGATATTTGCCAGCTCATAAAAACCTGCTGTGAGAACTCGACCTGAGAGGTTCTGTGGTCCAGCAGGTGTTTACTCACACCTGTAAGACAAGGTCTAATTTTCTGCAACAGATCAGAGGTTTGAAGGTTGGTTTAGAGCCGGAACCCAAATACTGATCTGCTGTTTGTTTTCAGACAGAATACCTGCTACTAAATCCAGGGGCATGGATTGATTAATCAGAGGGAAGGAGCTTTATTTCACCTTCAGGCAGATTTAGGAAGAAAAAGGTGAAAATGTTCTCACCCCTTGAAGGAGGATTCAAGTAGAATGATGTCCCCATTGATCTTGGTGCAGTTCAAGAAGGAGTCGATGTTGGAGGAGTTGACGGCGATGGTGTTGGTCAGCAATCCGACTCCATCACACGCTGCAGGTGAAACAGGACCCACTCAGGGATTTGGCTCTGGGCTTAATTGGATGTGTGTGTGTGTGTGTGTGTGTGTGTGTGGATACCTTTGGGACAGACTCCATCACATGATTTGCAGCGGTGGATCCCCCTCTCTTCTACCTCATGCATTCCTGTGCTGCAGGAGCGAACACATGAGCCCTCTGTCACCACGTAGTTATCTGCGAAGGAAGAAGAGACAAATGGGTTTAGATGTTCACAAACAACGAAAGAAGCATCAAAGAACAAACCAGCTGGAACTGTTGGAACACCAGTCATGGTCCAAAGTCAAGTCAGTTTCACATCAACATGGACCGAGGGTCCGCTCAACTAAGAAGAAGCTCCTGCTTCAGAAGTCAAGCCTTCAAGCTGGACTGGAAATTGCAGCTGCCCACATTGACAAGCCAAACATCTCCATGAGAGAAGATTTAGGGTCAGACAAGACAAAGAGCAGTTTGTCCACATTAACAAGAAGTTTGTTTGAGGGAGTCAGGGTGAGACTTTCAAACCAGGGAACAGTGAACCAACTGTCAAGCATGGTGGAAGCAACATCATGCTGCGGGTTGTTTCAGAGGCAGCAGTAATGGTGTACTGCAGAGAGGAGGACTATCTACAAATGATTCTTCCTCTCAGATGAACAGCAAGATGTCCAAATGAAACTACGATCCGTTTAAAATCCAGTCAGAATTAACATAGCAACTTCTTGATAGCTAGAAAAAGTATGTGGTTAAGACGCAACTTGCTGAAGTACATTGAACAACATAGCACTGGGTATGGGTGTACATATCAGAGCCTGTGTGTAGGTATGAGGTGAGAAAATAAATTAATTAAAAAAATGATGGTTAAGAAACCTGAGTGGAGGGTCAGCAGCTGCAGGAGAGATATAATCTGACCCATTTCCTGTCCAGTAAAAGCTGCATTTTTAAGAACCTCAAATATTTCCATTGCATCAATTTCTCACCTGAAGTGATTTTACATGTAATACTCACTGTGACCTACAGGGGACACTATAGGTGCTTGATGATGTCATGTTGGGAAGACGCTTTACTGTACTTACGAGGACAGGACTTGACACAGGCGGCTCCGAAGGTGTACTTGGTGTTGGGGTTGTTCACCACTTGATGTGTCGTGCGGTCGTAGATTTTTGGAGGAGGACAGGTGTCCTTACAGGTTCCTTCATCATTGAAGTCCCTGCAAGCCTGCGGGTGGGAACAAAGAGCAATGGGTGTGAGAAACAGCATAAAATAATAACAGTATTAATGATGAAACAAAGAGTACCAAACTCTGTTAGCTAAGGAGGAAGAGGAATATATATATATATATATATATATATATATATATATATATATATATATATATATATATATATATATATATATATATATA
This sequence comes from Girardinichthys multiradiatus, assembly GCF_021462225.1. Lineage (NCBI taxonomy): Eukaryota > Metazoa > Chordata > Actinopteri > Cyprinodontiformes > Goodeidae > Girardinichthys > Girardinichthys multiradiatus. The sequence continues at coordinate 39,786,117 of NC_061813.1, forward strand.
TATATATATATATATATATATATATATATATATACAGGTCCTTCTCCAAATATTAGCATATTGTGATAAAGTTCATTATTTTCCATAATGTCATGATGAAAATTTAACATTCATATATTTTAGATTCATTGCACAATAACTGAAATATTTCAGGTCTTTTATTGTCTTAATACGGATGATTTTGGCATACAGCTCATGAAAACCCAAAATTCCTATCTCACAGAATTAGCATATCATTAAAAGGGTCTCTAAACGAGCTATGAACCTAATCATCTGAATCAACGAGTTAACTCTAAACACCTGCAAAAGATTCCTGAGGCCTTTAAAACTCCCAGCCTGGTTCATCACTCAAAACCCCAATCATGGGTAAGACTGCCGACCTGACTGCTGTCCAGAAGGCCACTATTGACACCCTCAAGCAAGAGGGTAAGACACAGAAAGACATTTCTGAACGAATAGGCTGTTCCCAGAGTGCTGTATCAAGGCGCCTCAGTGGGAAGTCTGTGGGAAGGAAAAAGTGTGGCAGAAAACGCTGCACAACGAGAAGAGGTGACCGGACCCTGAGGAAGATTGTGGAGAAGGGCCGATTCCAGACCTTGGGGGACCTGCGGAAGCAGTGGTCTGAGTCTGGAGTAGAAACATCCAGAGCCACCGTGCACAGGCGTGTGCAGGAAATGGGCTACAGGTGCCACATTCCCCAGGTCAAGCCACTTTTGAACCAGAAACAGCAGCAGAAGCGCCTGACCTGGGCTACAGAGAAGCAGCACTGGACTGTTGCTCAGTGGTCCAAAGTACCTTTTTCGGATGAAAGCAAATTCTGCATGTCATTCGGAAATCAAGGTGCCAGAGTCTGGAGGAAGACTGGGGAGAAGGAAATGCCAAAATGCCAGAAGTCCAGTGTCAAGTACCCACAGTCAGTGATGGTCTGGGGTGCCGTGTCAGCTGCTGGTGTTGGTCCACTGTGTTTTATCAAGGGCAGGGTCAATGCAGCTAGCTATCAGGAGATTTTGGAGCACTTCATGCTTCCATCTGCTGAAAAGCTTTATGGAGATGAAGATTTCATTTTTCAGCACGACCTGGCACCTGCTCACAGTGCCAAAACCACTGGTAAATGGTTTACTGACCATGGTATCACTGTGCTCAATTGGCCTGCCAACTCTCCTGACCTGAACCCCATAGAGAATCTGTGGGATATTGTGAAGAGAACGTTGAGAGACTCAAGACCCAACACTCTGGATGAGCTAAAGGCCGCTATCGAAGCATCCTGGGCCTCCATAAGACCTCAGCAGTGCCACAGGCTGATTGCCTCCATGCCACGCCGCATTGAAGCAGTCATTTCTGCAAAAGGATTCCCGACCAAGTATTGAGTGCATAACTGTACATGATTATTTGAAGGTTGACGTTTTTTGTATTAAAAACACTTTTCTTTTATTGGTCGGATGAAATATGCTAATTTTGTGAGATAGGAATTTTGGGTTTTCATGAGCTGTATGCCAAAATCATCCGTATTAAGACAATAAAAGACCTGAAATATTTCAGTTAGTGTGCAATGAATCTAAAATATATGAATGTTAAATTTTCATCATGACATTATGGAAAATAATGAACTTTATCACAATATGCTAATATTTTGAGAAGGACCTGTATATATATATATATATCGCATTGCCCTGCGATGGACTGGCGACCTGTCCAGGGTGTACCCTGCCTCTCGTCCATAGACTGCTGGAGATAGGCACCAGCTCCCCCGCGACCCACTATGGAATAAGCGGTAGAAAATGACTGACTGACTATATATATATATATATAAATTTTAAGGGGTCATTCAGGCATAAGAATAATTTTACACAAGGTGATTATTTTCAGTAACCGTAAATCTACTAATTTACCTACAAAGGAAGGAAAAGACTATCTTTTAAAAACTTGTTCTTGCAAAAAACAAAAATATTATTTGTGTCAATGTTGCTGCCAATTTTTACCGCTTTCAATCTGATATTACCCCCTAAAAACCACGGTTTTTCTTTCTTTTTTCTTAAAGTAAAAGAGAAAAATGAAGACTGTCATCACAAAAACAGGATTTAAAAGGATTTAAAATACAAATAAAAAAATCCCAAATTTTAGTTATGTGAGGTGATTATTAATAGCATTCATGACAAAATCTATAAGAAAAAATAATCCTGTTTTTGTGTCTAAGCAACATCTGGAGCAGAAAATGAAGGGAACCACAGAATGTTAAGTATTTTTGTACTTTTTATTCTGATCATAATAATAAGAATCCAAGCTGAGCCCAGAACTGGTCCACACCACTCCGACAGAACTGATACTGACCAGACAATCTGTGGCTCTGGGTCCGGTGCAGCCAGCAGCACAGTGTTCGTTGCAGCAGTCGATGGGTTTGGGACCGCGGCACCTCCTGCTGCACTGCTCAGCACACAGCAGCTTGGTGACTAACAGAGTCATAAAGGACAATCTCATTCAATACAGACAGACAGGATGTTTGGTTGTACAAGAAAACAGTGCAAGACTTACATTTCTGGCAGTGATCCGGTCCAGGTGCCCAACACGACCCGTTAAAACAGCCAGGGTCGCACTTCTTACCTGCACATGCGTTCATATTAACCGATGACATACAGCCAGGATAAGGACAGAGGTGAATATTTAGAATATTGAATATTTATGTTGAATGAATATTTAAAGTTGTTTTTCATACATTGGTGTTCAAACGTGTCCAGGTTTAAATCCATGCTGGGATTGCTGGTTTTGTCCACGATATCCCACCAATTGATGGTTTCCATGTTGCACAGAAGAGGATTAAAGCTGACCTTCACTCCTCCTGACAGGATCTCTGTGGGGAGGCAAATAAAATGGAACCATGAACATCTGTAAAAATACAGATTTAATCAGGCAATAATAAACAGATTACTAATGTTTCATTTCAGCCGTTATAAAAATACATGCAGGGTTGACAAAAAATAACATGACATCAGTAACTTGACTGGATTTTAAATTTTCTAATCATACTTGTTGAACTTGCCAAAGAAACACAAATATTTGTGTTTTCCACTAGGACTTAATATAACTGACCAACACAAAGTAGAACTTAATTCTGATAGAAAATATCATACAAGGCTTTTAAACCTTTTTTCTTTTTTTTTTTTTTACAAATATGAAAAATTGTGGCATGGATTTGTTTTCAGCCCCCTTGAGTCAGGTCTCTTTACAACCCCCTTTGGCTGAAGGTCTTTTGGAGTTTGTCTCCAGCTTTGCACATCTACAGACAGATTCTTCTGTCAGCTCAGTCAGATTGGATGAGGAGTGTCTGAAAAGAGTGATTTCAACTTCTTTTCACAGATTCCAAGTTGGACTTCAGCCTGGACTTTGACTAGGCCATTCCAACACACACCTGTTTTGATGTAAACCATCCATTGTGTCTCTGGCTGTATGTTTCAGGTGGTTGTCCTGCTGAAAGGTGAACCTCCACCTCAGTCTCCAGTCTTCTGCAGCCTCTAAGAGGTTTTCTTCCAGGTCTGTCCTGGATTTATCTTCATACATCTTCCCATCAACTCTGAGCAGCTTTCCTGTCCTGCTGATGGGTGCAGTGTGTTCAGAGTGATGCATGTAGACACTTTAGTTTCATCTCACCAGAGCCCCTCTTGAGCACAGTGAGACTCTACTACCATTTAGGTGACTTCTGAATTGGTTGAACTGAATTTCATTCAGTTCATTAGGGGGGTGAATACATATGCATATTTCAGACATATAAACAGCTGAAAACCATGATCTGAATCTACCTAATCTGTGACATGCGAAATGCAGATGATCTAAAAACAGTTTCTTCAACCTTTCCACAAAGTATTTTCCTCTTTTTCTAGGACATCTGTTTGTGATGAAGCAGAGCATCCAGAAGACACCAAACTAGATTCTGATACAAGATGCAGAGTGGTTGTTCCATTTCTCGAAACATTTCTAACTGGAAATGTTACTTTTTTACAAAATGTTTCTGCTTCTGTAAAACATTTTGTGGTAATTAAAGAGAAATACATAAATTGATGTACCAACATTCACCAGTGTTTCTGTCACCAAACCAGTCAAGCCATTATCTAACCATTATGAAGCCACGTGTTGGCAGCAGGTGTGTGACAGATAACCAGACCAATCAAGCTGAACATCCTACCTCATGAGGCAGAAAGTGCCAGGGAGTGGTCTAATTCCTGCAGCCAGATCTCAATGTGCTGTTGAAAGAAAGCCTTTAAACGATGCTGCAGCTCCACCCACCAGATTCGCTGCCAAGAACCTCCAACTGACAAACCTTTATTTGCGCAATCCTGCGGGTTTTAAAACTCCTCAAGGATGTGTGTGTGTGCAATGTAACCCTTTCTTGTCCTAAACTGTGTATTTGCTGGGAAACCTTGCTCTGAGAGTGCTTGTGTATGTAACATCCCCCATCTGGAAGTGTGATCCCTGTAGATGTTGCTGCACCCACCCGTCAGGTTGCTCAGCTGCAGCTGCATCAGCCCGCTGGTGTAGTTGAGTGTCGGGGACGAGTGGTTCCTGTTGTAGTTGGACATGACCAGTAAGGCGTACTGGCCCTCATAGAGGTTCTGTCCCCGGATCAGATGCAGGTTGACCAGTGGGATGGTTGCCACCTCGTTCATAGCGATCAGGACGTAGCCACCAACTTCTTGGATGGACTGAAGAGACAGAGAGAAGGGTCTGTAAACATTTGCTCGATACTTTAAGATCAGGTCCTGTCTTTGAAGGATGTGGGTCACATTTCTGTTTGAACTGTGTGTGTATACTGGGATCAATGGGGTGGAAATTCACAATGTTCTGCTGTGTCATAGCTGGGTACATTATTTTCTGTGATATCATCTCATTTATTTTCCATATTAATGCATCAATTGACCATCTGGGAATAACATTTCCATTCTCTACGAGTGCCTGCAAGTGATCAGGTAATGATCAGATCAGAAAGATAAACTGATGTGTCATCAGTTCAAGCATTCAGGATGCTGTCAAGAGTGAAGCCACTGAAATGAAAAACAGGCATAAAACTATGTGATGAGGAAATAAAATCCTGTTTTCCTACTTTTGAACTGGTGTTTTTAAAATATTTAACTAAAAAAATGTCTTTCTGACAATCTGCCTAAAGGTCAAATTTAAAATTAGTTATTTGCTCATTTGTTTTTTATGTGTCGACAGAACACAGGGGCATCTCTTGAGTTTAGGAGCCTTTTTATGCCTAAATGATTCAATGGTTGGTAAATGGTTCAGTGCTGGCCTGAGCATGAATGAAAAGAGGTCAAAGTTCAAAGAACAGACCTTCAGATCAAAATCACTTCACAAAGATTAGACGAAAATCTGGCTTTTTAGAAATAAAATAGAAATTACGGCTGGATCAGGATTTTTTAAATTCTACAAAGACGCAGCTTTGCTTGCAAATAAAAATCATTTAAAAATGTAATCTTCAAAAGAAAGAAGACCTGGAAGTGATATGATCAATGTGAGACGTCAGATGTTCGGTCTTTAGAAACTTTATCAGGAGCTTCATCTGAAACATGGCATGGATTGTTCTTCAGATAAAGGGCAGCAGAGAGGTTAGTTGTTGCATTCAGGAGAGAGAATCAGCAGCACTTTCCGCCTGAACAACCTGAGACTGACGGACGATGATGACACAAATATCCTAAGGAAATCAGACACACCTCGAGGAAGGACAAGTCCTGGTGCTCCTGAGTGTAGGTAATCTCCAGGTTCTCAAGGACGATGTTGCAGTTGGAGTACATCCTCTTCATGTTGCCATAGTGATACTCACGAGTGCCCAGCAGAGTCAGCTGGTTGCTCATTCCCTGGCAGACTGAAAGCAGAGAAATGCAGGACAGGAAGTTGACCACAGTCCATCCAACGGCCACTAAATGTTGCTGTTTCTACCTTGGCAGCAAAACAGTTCAGCGTTTTTAATGCAAAATAAATCTGCTTCAACGTGAGGAAATTAATGTAAAATAACAGAGTCAGCACAACCTTCTACCTTAGAAAAGACAGGATTACTTAGTTGATTCTTTTAACAATATACTTTATGTTCTTACAATATTCAAGCAGGTGCCCTAAAAAGTATTTACTCCCCTACAGATTTCATGTTTTTACTTATTTGTTACACTTAGATATTTATAATCATTAAACAAAAGTTAATATCAGAAAAAAAGTCATGTTCAAATGATTTCATTCATTAAGGGAATCCAAACCATTCTGACCCTATATGGAAATCTAATTGTCCCCTAAACCTCAGACTGGTCAGAAACCCTGAGAGAAACAAAGGAATATTAAACGGCACCTATTATGCAAAATTCACTTTTTGATCGTTTTTATATTTCCATTTGGGTCTCAAATGATTCTACAAACAGTCCAAACGCAAAAAACAAAAACCCAGTCAGCCATTTTTTCGCTATAAATGAAAGTTTCATTTTTGTCTAGAAAACACGCAGTTTCAAAAGCTGTGTAATTGTGACATCACAAGAAGGAGGTGAAATCTCATTATCTAACAATGATTTTGTGCAAAAAATGTAATTAACAAGTGTTTTGTATAGCCCATAGGCCAATCCCAAATGTTTAAAAGGAAGTATAATGTGTCACCTTCAAGAACAAATGAGCTGAATTGTATTGCCCAGTTTGTGATTTTTTAAAATATTTCAAGCTAACTCTCCCAAGTTAGCTTGAAGCTCCATTAAAAGGCCTCCACCTGTTGTGGATGAGTTCATTCTTAAAAAGCGTGCCGATGTTCCACTGTTACACCCTCTGAGGTGTTGTTCGGGTAAAGTTGCACAGTCAAGTTTCAACTTCAACACTTCATGAAGTGTTGAGGGAGGAGTGCAGAGGTGTGACACAACCAAGAAGCAGTGAGTTAGAGGAGCTCAACTGTGGCAGAACATGCCAGCAAGGAATGAAGATATGCAGGCTCTGTTCTCCGCCCCCAGCTGTTTACACATTAAAAACAAGCAACATCCAACAGGTACAAACTCTGACAGCTCATGATTCAGAGGTCAAAGGTCAGTAAGCCCTCTAAAGAAATCTGCCTCTGAAGCGTAAATTGCAAATAGTTCCTGGCACTGTGACTTCACATCGCCCTGCAGGCTGACGGGCAGCGGGCTGGGGTGTTTCCTGCAGGCTTCTCCTCCACACCTGACCTGATTCAGTGACACACGTTACTCAGAGAGAATGCAGCGCAGATCGAGTCAAAGCTGTTACTTTTTTAAGCAATAGCTGCGTGAAGCCATGTTAGCACATCTTCAGATAGGCAAGGAGAAACCAGGAACATGATCAAACAGAACATCTGGTTTAGTATCTGAGGTCACCTTTACTTAGTATGGAAGTCAGGTTTTTGTTGGCTTTGGTCTGTCCATCTGCAAAATATCTCAAAAGGTTCTGAACAGATTCGGATGACATTTTCAGATGAAATTTTGGTGGTGATTTGGAGCACCACCTGGATCCAGGATTTGCTTTTTAATCATTGCAAGACCATGGTGCAAAGTCTTGGAGTTCCCACATGGTTCCTCAGCCTGTCAGCAGCTGACATGCAGTGGCCAGTAGATAAATACAGGCATGCATCAATGACCCTTTTGCCTTAGCGGAGGTCTGCGCTCTGGTTGCATCTGTCCTAACTGCTGACTTCAGGGACAGACTCAGAGCCGGCCCAAGTCAGAAGCAAACCTGCTTTCTGATTCCAGGATAGTAGGAGGAAACCAGAAAATGTCTAAACTTTGTATTTGAAATCAAGAGCTTATAAAGATGAAACCATTAAGTAAAATCGATATTTAAAAGAGCTTCGTGCATTTTTTTCAGGTTTAAAAGAACTGGCAGTGTATGAGTTGTTTGACAGTCAGCACCAATCAATGGGCCAGAGATTGGCTCTAAACTAATCAGCAGTAAATTATTTCCCTGCTCATTAAATGCATCAAAACTAAGAACTCCCACCATTTTCTGCCCATTAAATCATCTGCCGACAGAACGGACTGCGCTTGGTAAAAATCAGATACAGGTGAGGGATTTTAGCTTTGATGGATGAGGAGGAAAATACTTGTAAATTTATTCCTTTTGACTCTGAAACTACTTGTTTTACAGCCTTGGAAAAAGGGATCAGAGAAAATCAGCAGCTCAGATCTCAAAGAAAATCGGCTCAAGTTGATTCATTGTTGCTAGTTGTCTCTGCTGGGGTCAAGTGCACAATGGTTCCTTCTTAGTCCAACATGCTAAACGTGGCCTTTTCCTCCCTGACATTTATTTTGGTGCTGCACACCGAACACAGTGGGTGGGTCATAATTTCTTTACTGCTGTCAACATTTAAACTCTCCACCAGGACTGTGGATTTAAGGAACCGTTCGTTAGATGAATTTACCGAAACAAAGTGTGAATGATTCATGATGCTGTGATGACTGGTAGATGATTGAAGTTAAATAGGCCCCCAGATGAAATTCTCCTTTGGACCCCACACAACTTTGGGCCGGTTCTGAAAAGATTGTCTAAATATGATCACATGTCCAACACTGACAGTTCTGAGATAAATGAATAGTTTATTCCAAGTTCTTAACATGGAGAACGTTCTCCCAGTGTGCTGAAACAGGAATAAAATCCTCTCAATGAAACTGATGATGTCTTTGCTTTGAACTTTGTGCCTCTGGCTGAGTTCCCATTGGCCGGCTCCCTGCTGTGATGTCACAGAAACAACACAGCTGAGCTGTAAGTGTCCCTGATTGGCTGACAGCTGGCTGAGGGGCCAGCCCATTAGCTGGAGCCTCAGAGGGAACTCTCCACATCTGGACAAGGACATAACAACTTACAATCACAACTTCAACAAATAAACTCTTCAGCTTTTTCTCTCCTTTATTTCCTCTCCGTTCTTTTTTCCCTTCGTTTGCTCTTTTCCTTTCTTTCCATTTTCATTCCTACTTTTCCAAATCTTGATCCCTTCTGGTCCTCTGGCCTTTATTCTCTTTTCACTGTTTTCATTCATTTCTTTCTCTTGTCGTCATTCCTTCCTTCCTTCCTTTCATCTCATCTTTCTTACTTACTTTTCTCTCTCCTTTCCTCAGTCTGCATCTCCATCTCTCCTTCTGTCCTCCCACTCACTCTTCCCAGGTGCTTCCTTCCTCCTCCTGTCGTTGTCCTTTCCCACTCATGTATTCACCATCCTTGCATTGACACCCCATCCTTTCCCATACTCCCCGACATCCTTATTTTCCTTTCTCCTCTCCTGTGTACTTCTCTCCTCCCTTGGTACTGCAGAGCGATCAACATCCGTCCATGTTCATGCCTCATTTATTTTTTTCCTGCTCCTTTTAATCTTTTTCTCTGAGCCTCACTTCTCCCACAGTTTTGCAGTTTTCCAAACAGCTAAAATCCCAAACCTTCAATATTCTCAACATAATTTGCTGAATCGTCTGGTCTGCAGAGTTATTGAAAGACACACATTGACCCATACATGCACTAAATATTGAGCAGAAGGAGGGTCTTGTGGATAATTGCCGACAAGAGTTGAAGGTTTTCTAGATAAATTTCCTTTTGGACTAATGCCCAAATCCATAAAAGCATCTAAAGGAGGTGAAACCAGCAGAAACATCTTTCCATGTAAAGTGCTTTACAGGATCAAAATCAGAACCCCACCGGGCCAAGAATTGGCAAACAATCAAAACATGACAAAGAGATTAATGTGCACCGGAAGACAGCTGACTGTTAGACATAAGCAGGACTTTGTTAAGGAAACACTATTGATTGTCGTCCGTATCCCTACAAAACAAATGTAACCATTAAAGTACCAAACAACAAATTAACACCATTGATTTTCTCTAGTAGATATTTCTAGAATTAAACATTAAATAAAAAAAGAATAAGAAAGATAAATAATATATTTTGAAAACAGACAGATACAGTGCAAAACTGGCTAAACTAAAATTACGGTAGTTACAGGAATCACATAAAATAGACCAAATAAAAAAAATCTAATCATGTAAATGTTCTAAATTACTGCAGGTTTTGATCTCTGGAAACAACAATACAAGATTCAACAAAATAGAAAAATGTAATGATGAGCAAAATGTGCCTCTGCTAGCGATGCAATATTTTTCTTGAGCACATCCTGCAGCTTCCAGGTTCAGATTTACCTGGAGGACAGTTTTAAACAGACTCAGTCACATGGAATCCGCCCTGTTTGCTATACTTCACAGTTTTCTGGCCTCCACTGATTTCTTTCTAAAACACTGCAGTGCAGTAATTGTTCTTTACATGGCTGTAAATACCTTAATATCCCAGATATCACTCAGTCCCAACAGCAACAGCAGGATTGTGCAACATGTTATAAAGGTAAACACAGGAAATGCGACGGCAGTCATGGATCCCTGTTAATCTAACATCTATCTCTGTTTTAATTGAAATGCTCTCAGGGTGTCAGAGTGAAAAATGAGATGACCTGATAAAAACACACAAACACTCGCTCACACGCTGTTTGTTCAGGAACAGGTTGGGCCTGTCTACTTCTTGGATGACAACTCAACACACTGCACGCAAAAGTAGTGTGTGTTTGTGTGTGTGTGGGTGTGTCGGGATAAAGATAGCTCCAGATCAACATTTATGTCACGAACTGATGACTCACGGACCTAGGGTCAGGGTTTTGGACGGACGGACGGACGGACGGACGGACGGACGGACGGACGGACGGACGGACGGACGGACGGATGGATGGATGGACGGATGGATGGATGGATGGATGGATGGATGGATGGATGTTATCAATGCCGGTTTGGGAAAAGTCCATATTTTGTTCATGGAATGATGGACAAATACAAATACACTGAAGGTTTTACCCAAAATATGAAGTATTAGATTATTTTGTTAGAATTTCCATGGAAACCAGGAAAAGTAATATAGATTGAGTTTATTTATTTGCAGTTTTTTCACATATTGTTATTGTATGGTGATTGGTTGGTATGCTTAAAACCCTCGATGCTTAAATCTACATGTGAAATTTTACTACGAGTAAAACAAAAAAATCTGCAGAATTAGTTCTAATCAGATAATTATACCTTATGCAATCAAACATGATCCAGTCGGGGCCGATTAGCAGCAGCAGCCATCTTTTTGTACCCAATTTCCTTTGATGTATACCAAACCTGAAGCTTGTTGCTCGCACACGTCAGAGATTCTCACACAGCTTAGAGAGATAAACCACAAATGAATCAGAGAGCAAACCGACATGACGGAACTGGATCTGAGAAATGCTCTTCATCCATCCATCTTCTGCCTCCCTGTTTCTGCTGACACAGCAGCCAAAGCAACGGCGTTAAATCTCTGCTTTATTGAAAGGGAACGTTCTTAAACCCACTCAGAGTGTCGGGGTGTGGGCAAGTGTTAGGACTGGACAAACTGTTCTGAACTGTCCGGTTCACCATCAGCAGGTCATGCACCTCTGGAGGCTGCTGGTTTAAACCAACAAGGCCACATTTTTCTTTGCAGACTGCAGGGATGGAAACCAGGTTCTGGTGCCAGGACACAGATTCATGTCAACTGAGATGTTGGTCGGACTGTAAAATCTTTGAACATTCAGGCTCCTGTTGTATGACAAATGTTTTTAAACTGAGAAACTGAGTACCCAGCGTTATGACACACCTGCTTATCGCCAGTTTAGATCTTGTGGTTTTCCAGTGTAACCTTTTTTTCAAGGTTTGAAAGTTTTTCTGGAGAATATTTCTTCTTGTTGATAACCATAAAATCTACTGTAGAAACACTGCTTTTTAAGTCAGGTCTTATATCAGTGAATGCCTTGTCCAGAAGGTCCTCCTGGACTGAAACCCTCCATTATAAAAATACTAACTAGTCCTCAACAGCAGACAGTAACCCACATCACACCGAGCAATGGGGCCAAAGTACGGTCATTGGCTTATGAAACTGATATGTGATTAAGAAACATCAAAAGCCGTCAGCTGCGCTTTACATCAACTTCAGTTTTCCTGCTTGAGCTGCAAAATATTAAAGAAATGACACCTTTCTAATCCCTAAGAGTGCATTCATCTTCCAAAAAAGCCAAAAGCTGATGCAGAAATGGAAAATATGCGCTGATTAAGAGGCACATATCGGTTTAAGGACCTCCGTTATCACATGTAAATCTCTTCTGCTTGTTTTACTTTGCTGCCGTCAGTCGGTTAGTGGAAACGCATGTTGATGAAATTCTCCCTCAGCGGCAGACAATCAAAGCTCAGAGAAGAGTTGGTTCATCATATTTTTCAAAACACAGGAGATGGAGGTAGAGATAAGCACACACACACCTGGTACCTGCAGAACACATTGTTTCAGAGCTCCTTTCTCTCTTTGCAACATACATGCATTTCAGGCCTTTCTGAAGAAGAAAATGTGCTTGCTCATGCAGATCTGTGTGTTTGTCAGGAGAATTGGATTATCTGTAATCAGAGACCAGTTGTTGACTTCTCCTCAACAATATTTTCAGTGTTCACCCTAAATACCTGTCCTTCCGTCACTGAGGCCCTTTGTTGACAGTCCGAGTTGTCCAATCAGCTGCCTCAACCCATGGACCTTGTTATAAGCAAACAGAGTCTGAACCCAAACTGAACCAACATGACCAGATTGACCAAACAAGTGGTCCCAAACTCCCCCAGAATGACTCAAATCTCTGCTGGGAAATCAGGCAAAGATCAAAAGCCTGACATTAGACCCAAAAACAAGTTTAGACCAAAACTGGTTCTGGATGGTACTGGATGGTTGTGGTCTAGAGACCACAGCTTGAAGATCTTGGCCATTAAACCAGACAAGGGGCAGAAGGGGAATACAACACGCTGGTGAAGGACATGAAAACACTTTGATTACCTTAGAATGGAGGTCAAGTTTGATGAACTAGTTGGATGCCTAGCCCTGTTTCTTCTCCATCAGGGCACCTACCACACACCTGTCACTAAGCAAACCTTATCAGCTCGGTGTCTCATATCAAACAGCTCGCTGTGAAGATCCCCCCCCCCCCGAGCGGTTTATGGTATGGCGACGAGTGGCCATAAAAACTGAGCTTTGTGAGTACGTCGCTGGTAGACATCTGCTTTGAGTACGTGTCGAGTACTCATAGACATCCGCTGAGTCAAGTACTAAAGATTCCCACAGTGTCTTGACTCTTTAGAGTCCAAATAAACTTTGGGGCAAAGTCGGAGTACCCAGGGAGAACCCTGGCATGCACAGGGAGAACATGGAAACGTCAAGCAGAAAGAGCCCAGGGTGGGATTTGAACCCAGGACCTGCTTGCTCTAAGGCCACAGTGGTAACAACTGCACCACCATGCAGCCCTGACTGTTTTGATATCAATAATAATCACTAACCATATTTTTCAAAGAACCATTATTTTTAAAATATGTGAGCTACTAATTAAATAAATCAGTAGCTCGCCAACTTCTGAGGCACACGGAAAGGAACCCAATCCAACGAGACCTCAGGTATAAAGCAGGCGTTTGTGTTCACTTGCTTGAATTTGTGTCAATAGAAAAACCAACTCTGGCTACTTTAATTGAACACAAAGCAAACGACAAAATGACAAATGAGGATTTTAAGGAAGTAAGCTAGGACTAAACAGAATCATTCTGAGGGCAGAAAGCGTGTAAGAACGCTGAATGTTTTTAGTTGTTAGTGGAGAGTTTGGAGGCAGAGCAATAAAATAACACACTCTTCATTAATGGGAGACATGATTGTCTGCACTAACGGTTATTTAATCCATGAAACTGAAATGAGTAACTGAAGAGTTAAATAAATAATCAGCAGCAACAGAAGGAAGGAAAAAGATTGAAGGCCACCTGTTCTAATAATTCATCTATAATTAATCTATAATTGAACATTTGTATAAATCAAAACACTGCTTTCCTCTGGTAAATGTTTGATTCTAAAAGAGCATAATCCTTCTAATTTTCATCTACAATACATTAAACTCCTCTTTGCAACAAGAAGTTTGACTTTCCTCACAAAAAAGGATTTGGAATAATCTGGCCCCAACAGAGGGAGACCTCTGTCTCTAATACACAAGCTGTGGCAGACACCAACCTGCAGGAGATAAACAGAGTCTCACTTTAGCCGTTTGGCAAGTTTAACATGTGATTATCTAGAAACATGTTTATGGAGACAGGATCTCCACATGTGGATCCTACTTGTTTTTACAAAAAACTTGAACAGAGATTGAATCAGGCTTCAGTGAAAGCTCCTCACCTGCCTCAACCTGCAGCTCCACAGGAGTTGGTTTCTGTGTGAAATGTCTCTTTTTCCTGTTCATCATGTTTCTGTCTGCAGATCTACGACCCATTCCTGTCTTTACAGATTTTTTGATGGAGCAGAAAGCAGAGAACCAGGTCGATGGCAACAGATTATTTATGATTCGCAACATTAAAAAGCGCCTCTAATAAAAGCTCGCTGACATGGAAATCAATGGTTTTACAGTTTGACCTGTGGTCTCCTTGCCTGCAGCAGTATTTAAGGGAAACGCTTATTGTTCCACTCTGAAGCGCCTGGTTTTAAACTGCTGTTAAGAGCTTTTATTGATTCTTGTCAGAGTCAAGCTGCTGACATATTATTTAATGGTTACAGATTAACTGACAAGAAACAAACTCCAGATATCATATATGTCAGCGAAAACACAGCAGGGCTTAAAAATGATTCGGACAGAAGGAGAAACATTAGGCCATGAAAACATCCCATAAAGATCACCAGTAGCTCGCAGTCCAGTCAAAGACCAGAAACAGAACCTAAGAGAAGCTTTATTCTTTAGCTCATCATCTGCTGCAGGCCACGTTTTCAGATAACTGCTCCTTGGTAATCACTTAGTTGGACCCAAAATAATCTTCTCTATTAAACTCTGTTATCTTTCAGATTTGTTTTATTCAGTTTAACAAATTGGAACAATTTGAGTCCTTTTGACAGGCTGCTGTTAACAAAGAGGCTAAAGATCCAATTTAAGAGCGGTTCTTTGCCAAGAGGCCCATTGTGTATTGACAACACCGGTTCCTCCCTTGAGTTTATGTCTGAATTACTCACAGGTCACAGTTAAGTAGGTCTAAAACAAAGAAACATTTTACTGAAAATACTTAAGAGAAAAAAAGCAGCCAAAGTCCAAAGAAAATCTCCAACCATCAGAAAGTCCAGAAAGTCTGGCTGCTCAAATGAAAAACATTAAGAAGTGAGTTGTGGATCAGAACTTGTTTTAGAGCTGTGCAGTTTATGAATTTGTGCCAAACAAAAATCAATTTGACTGTTAAAAAAATCCAAGTATTTTCTTATTGTGAACTTCAAGTGGTAAAAATCGAGCATGTTTCCAGATTCAGTGAGTAAATGTGTTCATTGTGATTTCAATGTTGACCAAAATCATTATGATTATGATTTTTTACCCCAAATGGAGCAGATCTGCTTGGTGCACCAAACAATGGAAAAAACCGTGGACTGAAACAAAAATATTTTAGTCAAATTGTAGATAATGAACTGAAAGAGCAGGTTATAAAAACGTCATTTAATATGCCGTTTAGAAATTGTCTGAGGTTAACTTTCAGTGGGAAAATAAAAGTGTTGCATGTTGTCACGTCTCGGCCAGAATGAGAAATTAAATGGTCTGTAAAGGAAACACTTCACCTGTTTCAAATAAAGTCATTCACTGCTTTAGTTTTGGAGTTATGCTCAGAATGTTCTTGGACTCACTGAAAGTGCTCTTGCTGCATTATCTTTATATACTACCTGTGCTTCTTCACCATAGAAAGTACTCCTGGGTCCACTGCATCCATGTTTAGCTGAGTTACTCTCCTGAACGAAGCCACTGATGGAGCCAATGCAGCCATTAACTTTTTCTCCCCCATAGAAAGTACTCCTGGCTCAGTGCTTTTGTGTTTAATCTTGTCTCCTTTTTGTCCTCTATATTTCCATTCAGTCTTGGCAGACGGCTGCTCGTTTTGAGCCGGGCTTTGGTTCTGCTTAATGTTTCTGTTGGTTAAATGGAGAGTTTCCTCCCTACTGGCGCCATGTGCTTGCTCAGGATGACGGATTGCTGATAAGTCAGTAACTTGATGTTAAAAATAATGTCCACTCTCCAGATGTGCAAAGCTGGTAGAAACATAGTTTTGCCAAAACCAGCAGCAGCTGACATAGCAGTGCAAGGTGCTTCAACAAAGTTTTGACTCAGTGGGGATGCATACTGTTTGCAGATTTCTGTTTGTCTACATTTTGAAAACATTGTATAATATTCCCTCCACTGCATAATTATGCTCTGCTTTGTGTTGATGTGTCACATAAAATCCCAATAAAACTTACTGAAGCGTATGGTTGAAATGTGAAAAACAAGTATTATGGGTATTAATATTTATTATTGTGTATTAGTGTAGTATGTCTTCTTCCAGATTTATTCCAGGGAAAATGTTTCTATAAGTAACAGTCAGCATTTACAAAAGATAAACATCTCTAATGATGAAAAAGAAAATCTGGCAGATCAAATCAGTCTCTAAACTAGAATATGTGCATTTTATTTATTAGAAGATGCTACCAGCTTTAAATGAGCGACTCTTCACACGCCTCAGTCTGGTCTGCAGGTTAATAATCTGCAGCAGGTTCCAGGTTCGCTCAGTGTGAACTCAGGCAGAGGCAGAAATGTTGTTCTGTTGAACGCTCCAGCTGAAACACAACAGGCTTCTTCTTTCAGGAATGTCTCAACCAGCTGAGAACCAGCAAACACAAACTCAGCAGATTTGAGCTCAGCTGAGTCTGAAGCGACCCAGAAAGAATAAATCTAAGCCATCAGAGCTGCTCGTTGATGTCTCAGTGAAAACATTGCCACATGAGAGAGGTTTAACTGCACAGACTGCTGAGTTACGTCAGCTTCATACCTGCAAGATGGAAGATGGAGCTGCCTGACCTCTCCTTCAGTTCAGTGGCAGAAAAAAAAAGGTTGTTTGTCAAAGTAAATGAGAATTTTTTCTCTTCCAGCTGCGTGAACAGAAACAAGATCCCATCAGGCAGAAGAAAAGCTGAATGGAACATCCTGAACTAACTCCATCAAGAGCTAATCACTAAATCTTCTCTGTGTGGATCATGTTTGACTTCTGCTGAGCATGTGTGTCTCGCCTGCAGGGCTGTTCTCAGGTCAGAGCGAGACCGTGCATGTTCGACAGACTCAATCCGCTTCACTCTCACTCCGGCGATGTTAAAGGAAAATTCCACAAAGTCGTTTCTTCCTCTCTGACAGTTAACTGTGAACACTTGTGGCGGGAAATGTCCTCCATCTCCAGCAATCTGTGGAAACCCAACTTCTCGTGCCAGACCGATTTGGCTAGAGCCACAACAACATCTAGCAGAAACTCCAACTAATATTTCTGGCCGATATCTTCACTTTGACCAAATCAGAGCTGTGTCCTAACTGCAGGGACTCGTGCATCCCTGAGAACCTGTGACCTTAGTTAAACTGCTGCAAACTGAAGTGTGTCTTCACAGACTGACAGAGCTTCCAAAAACCAAAGCAAGTCACAGCTGAGAAATCAAATATCTGCATGTTTAGGGCTTTCATGACGTCTTCAGATTTAGGATAACATTATGGTTTCGGTTTCTATAAATTCTTCAGGTTAGAGTCATCATCATCATCACAGCTACAGCAGTGGAAGTTAATCAGCATGATGACAGAACATTTACTTTTCTTCAGCAGGAAGTTTTCCACCACCTGTTACTGGTTCTGCTTTCATTGTTAGGGAGCTCTGACACCGAACTGAAACCTGATACAGCGTGTTTTTCCAGTCCGAGTGCGACAGCGTGTCCTTTAACAATCCAAACCTCCATGTCACCGTTCAGCTGAAAATATTTCTTTGGCTGAGTCAGCCTGGCTCATCTCCACGGCCCATGATGTCTGTCTTTGGCGTGAAGTTTTTCCTTCTGGCTTCTAGCTCACAATGTGATAGTTATTTCCATGTCTGAAGTCAGAAAATGTAAAAAGAAATTTAAAAAAAGAGTAAAAGAAAGAGACCCAGAAAGCTGAGTGTTGCAGAAGAACGATGGTGCTATATATAGGACATTGAACTTGGACACAGATGCTTAACGTGGTGGAGACCTAATAATAAAGCAGCAACATTGACATCTCCAGCATCTAATGAAGATTTATGTGATGATTTGTCCAGCGAGATGAAGGAAGTCAGGACACACGTTGTCTGAGAAGCAGCAGCTTGGAGTCAGAACAGGACCGACTCAAACCCAACCAAGGGTTTTTCCAAGGAAAAAAATCCCGCCCTGATAATAAGGCTCTCATTAAATCAGAAAAGCCTGCTTTTAATTATTTATCTGTTTTAAAGTTAAAGCGATGATTAATTTAGTTTTCCCTCGGGGCATCACAGAACCACCACACTGTTTTCTCTGCAGCAGGCATCATCATTACACTTGTTTTCTATTCGTCCAACTCTGTTCTGCTGCTTGCGTCTGCATGGGAGGCTTTTTCTTAACATCATACAGTGTGCTGCAGAAGTATTCATGCATAATTAGATATTGTGTTTTGATTTGATTTGATTTGATTTAGGTTGAGTGCACAATGATTCATGTGGGAGAGAATAAAACTCTCAGGTTAAACACCATAAACAGCCCTGAAAGCAGAGGAACAGGAATCTGCTGCAAGATGCAGGTGTGAAAACAGACGGCGGTCGTCCAGCTTGCTGCTCTACGTCACCTTTCACCTCCTGGGATTGATCCGACAGGGATTGCAGGTTGTTCAAACAGGGTCAGACTTATTAAACACAGTTACAATTCTCTGCCTCAAACAAAGCGTTTGAATGCTCCAGATCAGCGAGAGCAGGTAGGCTGAGCGGCCTGTTTAATCCCGTGGATCCTTTCCCAGCTCCATTGTTGACATTCCTCACATTTCTTGATGGAAAATCCCACAAGCTGCACCAGACGGGTGCAAAGAGTCACTGCAGGGAGAACCACTGAACCCACTCAGAGAAACCCCAGCCCCCCTGCAGTTCACCTGCTGATCCAGAGTCACTTTCAGCCACAATTACATCACTTAACAATAATATTATCTTTTTAGGACATTCAGCATTGTTAGCTTAAACATCATCACTGTAGTTTTTAAGTTTAATTTGTATTTATTTAGATGTAAGAAGTAAGAATGCTATAAAATAACCCAAATAAGAAACATTAAAGTCGCATTAATGAGGAACAGAACACCTAGAATCTCACATAAAAACAAAACTACAACATAACTGACAAAATGTAACATTAAGGGTAGAAAATAAGCCGAGAAAGACTCAAGGAAAACAAAATGAAGACTAAATGTATCTTTGTCTTTATTGTGGTTTTCAGTTCTAGAAACCACAAAAACACAGAAAGTCGCCACAAAGACACAAACCTTCAGCGCCTGCCTCACTGACCCAGTCAGAACTGTCATCAGCCCACCAAGCCCCGCCCCATCTGACCCACAAGCCAATCCCATGTCCCGAGGCCACCACTGCTCTCAGATCAGTGGTCCGAGTTAGGCTGATCGTTGTTTTTTTTTTTAAAGACGTTTGTGCTCATTATGCTAACACTGTTGCTATGGTTACCATTCAGACTTTTCTTTATGTGTCTGTGTTTCAGTTAAATCCCCTGAGAAGAAAGAGTGAGCACACACACACACACACACACATTAAGCCAAGGTCTTTCCAAAAAGTCAACACACACACACACCCACACACAGGCCTTTCTGAAGCCTTGAATGTCGAATCTTTGGGCTTTCAGCTCCCTCGCTGCAGTCACAACAATCAGAGCTGATGAGTTACTGAAGTTCAGAAACACAAACAATCTCCTGATAAAAACCAGAAGCTCTTCTCACATGTTCATAACGAAGGAACAACCTGCTGATCCAGCTGAGGAGGAGAAATGTGGTTACTTATGTTGTCAGGGGAGAAAAGCACAGACAGCTAATGTCTCTGCCTGAATACCACCAACCTTTTCAATGACACAAAACCTAAACCACAGATCAGTTGGGAGAGAAGCTTCAGGTAACCACAGCAATGATGCAATAACTCCTTGTTAATATCTACCCTTGCTCATAGCCTAATATTCCTTTTACTAAACCGTTTTTTATTGTTTTCATTATTGAATTTATGTGTCTAGGCTCCATTTAATTAAAGCTTCTCCTTCTGAGTCATTACAGGCCACTTTAGGTTTATATTTCAGGTGAATCCCTTTTTACCTCAGGCTCCAAATATACATAGTGTTACACAGCCTTCTGGATAGGAAAGGAAAATCTCAACAGGAATCAGCTACAACCAGTAATTGTAGCACCAGTCTCCTGAACTGGGTGTTCTGTTTTAGAGTTTATATTTTGAATGCCTCTGACTTGAATTAAATACCAAGACGTCACTTGAAATCCAGGAGAGGCTGCCATAGTAGAAGTGGAAATGTATCCCTGGGCTCAGTTTGACTTAGAGTCTGCTCCTATTATCGGACCTTTCAGAAGCCCACCTGCAGCCTCAGCAGCATCCTCTAAGATTTTAACCTTCTTCAGTCAGTTCTGTTATCTCATCGAGAACCTTTGCAATGACCTATTCAGCCTTAGAGATACTATTCAACGACTTAAAAGTTTGTCACAACCATAAGACTTCACTGCATTATATTTACAACAAGATCACCAAAATAAGTCCTATTTGCAGTTTGCTACAAGCAATAAAAGGTGTGGAAGCAGGCCCTCTGGTCTGATGAGACTAAAATGTAACATTCTGGCTAACATGCAAGATATTATGTTTAAGGAAAACTAACTGCATTATCCTGAACTCATCATCCCCACTGTGAAACATGGTGGCGGCAGCATCATGCTGTGGGGATGCTTCTCTTCAGCAGGGACAGGGAAGCAGGTCAGAGCTGATAGGAAGATGGGTGGAGCTAAATCCAGAACTATCCTGGAAGCAAACCTGTTCGAGGTTGCAGAACACTAGAGCCTGAGGTGGAGGTTCACCTTCCAGCAGGACAACCGCCCTAAACATACAACCAAAGATACAATGGATGGTTTAGATCAAAGCAGATTCAAGTGTTAGAATGGCCTAGTCAAAGTACAGTCCTAAACCTGATACGCTTTCCATCCGATCTGACTGAGCCTGAGTTGTTTCACAAAAAAGAACGGGCAAAACATTTAGTTTTAGAAGTACAAAGCTGGAGTTCCATAAAATCATAGTAAAAGACATGTTGTAACGTGACGAAACATTGAAAGGGAATGAATACCTTTCCAAGGCCTGGTTTAACAAAGAACTGAACTCCCTCAAAGTTTCTTAGAATATCTCAAAGTTCTTCAAAAACCTCCTTATGGACATGTAAAAGCTCATTTCTGCCACTAGACCTCGACCTGAACCCCACCGATCCTTCTGGGACTTTCAGACTGACAATAAAACCTGACAACATCTCAATGACTGAGAACATTACAACCATACTCTAGCTAGAGCCTTCTGAATTTCTAGCACATATGAAGCATTTGTAAAATGTTCGGAATCTATTAAGAATAAATATTCACCCAGATGTCGTTGGTGCACATTGATCATTGTGTGTTTTAAAAGCCAATTTAATCTCCTCCACCCTTTAACAGAAGCGCCTTAAAGACAGAACGGTCATAATGGTCCACACAGATCGAAGAGTTCTTCCAGGAACCGGCTGCAGGCAAATTTCACTGGAACTGGAGGGAATTTGAAGCTTGGAGCTGCAGTTTTTCTGCGCCGAGCAACACAACAGTCTATTCAGACCGAGTAAAGTCACTCAGACTCATAACAATCCTTCTACTTGAATGCTTGCAGGGACAAAGGTAGACGCCAGTCAGCTGTTTTCACTTCCAACTGAGACACTCGTCTGAACAGCTGAGCTCAACAATTCTTCGTCACTTTTGTCCAATTTCAGCCGAGCAGCCGGACTGATTGGATCAAATCTTCTAAATTACTAATTCCTAACAATTCCCAGAATAATGAGTAGGCCTGCCTTGTTTTATTCAGCCAGAGACAATCTGAGGTGTGATAATCACTGATCTCAGATAAGATAGGATAGAAAGTTTGCAACTTGTTAAACAGAACAATGACAGCTCAGATCTGATTTGTTTCCTTCTGCTCCCTCAGACCAAACAGATGGAGATCTAAATGTTATTCTCTTGTTGGAAGGGGAAAAATGAGAGAAATTAAGTAAATAAGATGGTAGGACAAGTAAAGAGGGAAGCAGCTGCAAAAATAATCCAGTCTGTACAAACCTACGCCCCCCTTCTGTAGTTCAGATCAGTCTTTTTTTCTATTTTTGATGTTGTGATTTATTTGTTTGAATCTGCCAGTTTTTCTCCTGAAACATTCAAATCCCCGACAGGTGAAGTGATTACTGATCATTTCCATGTCACCATGAATCCTACGAAAGTAACGTTCTTTATTAAGCAGAGGAAGAAGCAAATGCAAGATGCCTCAGAAGAAGAAAAGCGGAGATCTTTTGAGCCCAGATCCAATCCACGTGTCGCATTGTGATCCAATCCAACTTCTAACAATTCTGGGACACTCTGGTGATGATCTGTGGACTTCCCTGCATGATGGAGCATGTGTCCCAAAGTTAAAATGATAAAACGCCTCAGAGATCAGAACATTTCAATATTGGACCTGTGGTCAAAAAACTGCCCTGATTTGAACCCATGGAGAACCTGAGTTCAGTTAACAAAGAGCAGATGGAGAAGCAGAAGCCAACAAGCTGGATGAGTCCAAGCACCAAGAAGACTAGATTTGCTCACCATCAGTCAGGGTTTGGTCCAGATGTTGACCTCCAGAACATAGTTTTGGTTTTAAAAACCTAAAACTGCAACACAAACATGTCCTCAGATCTAATTTAAAGCTGTTTTTGTTCTCTGATGTTTTATGCCCATTGTTTTGTCCTCTCTGAGACCTACGATGATTGTTTAAACCACTCTGGGTCAGTTTCTGTTAGTTCTATGGATCAGCAGGACCAGAACAGAACCTGGAGAACCAGTTAATTCTAAGGTAAGTTATTCGTAGCAGTAAATCTCACTACAAAACTGGTCAGAATGGAAGTTTAATGTCACACTGAGTCAGCAGAAAACAGCCTGGTTAGTTATTTGTGAAATATCTGTCATTTATTTCAAATAAAACTTTATGTTTGCTTGTAGAGTTTTTATTTTAAGCTCTTTGCTCTCTCAGGAAGTCAATACTAACTGGATCTATTACACAGAGATGCTCTGGAGGTCAGGACTCTCAACCTAAAGAGACTCTGGGTTAATAACAAGCTTTGGATTGATAAACTTATGTAACAATCATCTGCAGATTAAATTCCTCAGTTCGTCTGCAGAAACAACAAGCGCTGAAGCTTCCAGTTTCTCAACCTGAACATCTGAGAATCTGATAACAAGCCTGTTCCATGACAATTTACAGAGCCTTAGCTGTTAAAATAAAGCTTGAATGAAGCTCTGCTGCAGTTCTTGTTTGTTCGGACATGTGAGCTTCTTCACATCTGGATCAGAACAAACAGCAGAGAGGAAACGAAGCTTTAATTCTGATGGAGTTTAAAGTTCTGAGCTTAAATCTCTACATGAAGTTGCTGGTCCAGTTTTCTTACTCAGGTTTTATTCCCATCAGACTGGACAGCAGAACACAGATCAGTCATCATCCCTGATCAATTCAAACATTATTAGTACAGAACTTTAGTTCCCTTTATTTAGATCTTTTAATGTTCTTTTAAAGCTTTATGGTCGCATTTTGATTTCTGTCCTGAAGTCCTGAAGATAACTCGCTGATCTAAAACAATCTTCAGTTTTAGCGAATTTCTTTTCAAATAAAAACATTTATTTAATTGCGAAAAATTATTTAATATTTGAGCAGGGATATAAGCAGGATTTTTGTATTAAACATTCCTGATCTTTTAGAAAAAAAACTTCTGTGCAAATCAATCGAAAATATTTGTGAAAAACCAGCAAAGGCTGAGAAAAAACCTCTTCAAGCAGCAGAAACATGCAGAAAACAAACTAAACTGAGAGAGTTTGAATGAATCCTCAATCCGAACTGACCCGGCCCGGAGCTCCGGAGCTCACCCCGGGCGAGGTCTTACCTCTTCTGCCGGGGTCGGTGCAGCAGCAGCGGCCAACGAGCAGCAGCAGCAGCGCCGCTCCTCCGCTCGGAAACTTCATGAAGACCGTCCGAGTCACAGACTAGAAGTCCTGCAGGTCAGAGTTTCTGGACGGACTGTTGCTCCACAGAACCAGAAGAGTCCCTGCGCTGGAGCTGAAGCTGAATGACGGGTCTGAGCGCATTCATGGCTCTGCCCAGTGGCGCACACCTCCTCCTCCTCTACACCTCAGGCTGTCTTACTCCTTTTCAATTGGCCTTAATGAATGACGTACAGATCCATTTGTTTGAGCATGCAGGGAAACAATGTTTCCCAGAAAGTGCAGAACAGGAACACAAACAGACCCAAAAGCAATGTTCTGGGCTGCATTTTAAGGGGCGCATGCAAAAACTAAAATAACACTCATAGCAGCTGAAATGAGCAATATTTCGTTAAACAGCAGCTGTGCACCGCAATATTTTTATATTTAAATAAATTACTGATTGTTTTGCACCATTTATTGATGGTGTTTTTAATCGGAGAGCCACATATAAATCTCTGTTTGTGCAAAGAACGAATCTGAAAGTTCCTCTAATATAAATGTGCTTTAAATTAGAATTTTATTATTTAAACCAACAAATGCAAGTAAAGACGTGCAAAATATCCAAATTAATTCATTTGCATACTAAGCTGTTTTTTTTATTAGACTGGTTGGCTTCTTCAGCTTTAGACAGCTATGAATGTTTTTAAGACTTTCTGTTGAAACAAGTACATTTTTAGGCGTCTTTACACAGAAAAACATTAACAAAACACTCCGCACAAAATAAATAAAAAACTATTTATTATTGAGCGCCATAATACCAGATTTAAACAGCCAATAAAAATTCAGAGGTGGATGGAAATCCAGGCTCTTAGAACAGGAAAACTGACCTGAAAAAGCACAACACAGAGACGACGCTACCGCCCCCTACAGGCCACAGGGTCCTCTGCAGCTGCTCAGTAGACCTCTAATGAGAAAATCTTAAACCAAGTAGAAAAATACGATCAGTTTTGGAGTTTAATGTGACGAATTTGTGTCTGAGCTCATTTTTATGTTTTTTGTCTTCTTTTCAGTTCAGAATGAAATTAAATAACAAAATGTTGTAAGGGTCTAAACTCTTGATCTATTGCTCTTAAAGATTTAACACCAAAGTCTAAACACAGATTCATTTTAAATTCAGCATGTTTGGAAAAGAAAAAACTAAATCAATTCAAACAAAGATTTAAAAAACATCATTGTGTTATGATTAGTTATAAAAAACAAAGAAATGGCACTTTTATGAGAGCTTTTATCAGTAACATTAGCTTCCTTAAACTTTAGTTTCCTGGCATTTTTTTTTACCTTATTTATAAAATATTGCACTTATCATAAAAAAGAAGACAAGTTCAATGAAATATCATATAATTGAGAACAAACCAACTTTACAGTAGATGTGATGTGCCATGGATCTCAATAGTAGACACACACATGCTACCAGTAGAGACACTGACTCTGGTCGAAGATAAAACTACTGAAAAGCAGTTAAAAAATAAGGAAGGAAAAAGGTCTGTGGCCTCCACATGCAGAACCAGTCCTGTTTTTGCCCTTTAGGCCACCTGTTGCTCATTTCACTAGCACCAAAACAGCTGAAACTGATTAACAACCCCCTCTACTACTGAACCGACCAGATCAATATTCCAGGATTTACATGACTCTGATTAAAAATCGTTCCTTTAATTTTGGATTTAATGGACTTGATCTGCCCAGCTTTACCTCATACACAGAATAGCAGAAAATGCATTACTTTCACTTACTCTCAGACTTTACAGATAGTTATTTTTTCTGACTCGAATAAAACCCATGTCAGGAAACCCATAATAGCATCCTTTACCAACATGTGCTGTTTTTATGACCTTTAGATTTAACTTTCCTCAGTTCCAGAGAAAAGGATGACTCAGACCTGAAATCTGAGCTGTTCCACCTGCCTCTCCCAAAGCAGGAATAATCACACTAATCTGCAAAACCAAAAGCAAACTGTCACTCATTCAGCTCAGCTAATAACTCAGCTGCTGTTCTGCACAAGCAGAGTCACAGCAGGAACCAGCAGAAAGAAGATATGTGATTTTCTGCAGAGCTGCAGCATCTCTGCAACATTTACTGCAATGTAAAATTAAAGTTTGATTAATCTGAGGGTTCAGTTTTGACTCATTAAGTCTTCTTACCTTTTGGTTTTAAGTTCAGACGTGACAGAAAGCAAGAGGTAGTGATTCCTGTTGAAGCAGCAGAATGATTTCATTAATTAATTATTTTACAGAGAATTTTCATTTACGTCTGTTTCAGTAAGTGATACAAATAAAAGTCTTTACTCAGGTGTTCAGTTTCCTGCTTAAATGTTTGTCAAAGTCAGTCTGAGACTGAGGTGGTTGTTATTTTGACTTTGTCTTTTTAGATCTAATTGTAGATGTCCATGCAATGTGTTTATTTTATCAGTAGTTATTGTATTCTGAAATGTTTCATTTAAATGAAAATTCCCACTGAAATTACTGCAGCAGGCCACAGAATTGATCTGTTGTCATTAGCTTAAACAAAGTCAAGTAGAAAACATACTTTGAATTAAATGAAAATATAAATTCAACAATGTTTTCTAATTGACCAAAGTTTAATGCCAACTGATTGAGGAGAAAACAGGAAAAAATCTCATTTTCCTGTGGTTTCCTCTGTAAGCCGGATGAACAAACCAACTCGGCGAGCTGCAACCTCGTCTCAGGTACAAACTAAATTTTATGCAAAGATGCACATTAGGAAACATTGTTTGGATGTGAATGAAAAGATAAAATAAGCTAGAAAAACTAGTTTTTCACGGTTTCTCAGCTGGTTGTTTTAGTCTATTTGCATTTCAATGTTCATGTCGTCTTTTAGTTCAGTTTCAGTTCTTCTTTGCCTTCTCATTGTTTCCATTTTTAGTTGTGTTGAACCATCTCCACCAGAGATGTGCTGCATAGTTTACTTTGGATGTTCTCCTCTGCAGCGCCTTGAATTCTCAGTTTTAATCCAACATAGTGAAATTTATTATTTAATCTTAATTTATTGCTAATTTTCTGCTGCATTTTTGTATTAAAACATCAAATAGTTGTTTGCAGCAACAACAAGGAAAACAGTTTCACATAATTTCATTTAACAATAAACATTTTTTTCAACAAACTTCTACATTTAAAGAACAGCAGTCAAGCCTCTTCCTTCATGGTGTCCAGGATATATTGCTGCTCCGAGGCTGAATGAGTCTTTTCACATTCTGGTCTTCCTAAAAGAACCTCAGCTCCATTCGGGTCGCTTCAGAACTCCGCTGCAGGAATGCTGATGAGGACCAGAAGGCAAGCTTTCTTCACATAAAGATTAATTACACACAGATGAATGTTTTCATCATTTATTTCTGTTAATTATGATGATTTTCTTTTTACAGCCAATATACACATGAAATTTAATATTGAAATATTACATCAGAACCAATAGAAAACATTTTAATACAGAAATGTGGGCTTAATGAAAAGTATGTTTGGTACTTGTTAGAATGTTATTATTTTTTAAGTTACTTTTAATCTGACAAAACGAGCTTCATTAGAATATTCCGCCAATTATTTCCATATGTTTATGATAATATAATTTATTACTTTAGACTTTGTGGTTTACTATTAATGTTTTTTTTTGTTTTTTGTTTTTATTCAGTTTTGAAGATTATAACTTTATTGTTTTCAGATTCTCTGGGATCGGTTTCATCGTCATGGGCAGGAGTGGAGTTGAAGTCTAAAAAATGCCTTTAAATGTTTCACAGGATTTCTGTGTTACTTTTCGACGTGTTTCTGTTTTTTCGCTCTGAACAGACTTTATGAAATATAAGTTTTAAACTCTCAGAGGGACGATATGTTTCTCCTGGTTTGTGTAAATCTGTTTGTCCCACATGTGTTTTCATGCTAATGAGGTCAGAGATTTCATGCACACTGCAACATTTGCTGCATTAATAATTAATAGCCACTTTCTGCTTGCTGTTTGTGGTGTTTGCCTAAACGTTCATCCATGTGCTGCAGCTCCCTTCTTGCCAACAAAGCATCTGACTACAGAAAAAACACACTAATGGATTTTCTGGGTTTAATGGATTTGTCGCTAATAACAGCTGACAGCGTGTTGCCGGGCAGAAACTGCTCTACTGACTGAACTAAAACTATTCAGGTGTTACAAACATTTTTGTCTGAAAGTAAGTTTAAGAGGAAGATGGAAGACAGGATTTCTCACAGTGTGCTTGTGAGTGAATCATTCAGAGCAGAATGAAAGAAAGACACTTTTTAGATGAAGCCTTGTAGTTGCAGTGAGACAAAGTGTGAAAAAGTTCTGAATACATTAGTAAAATACTGTGAGTAGAAAAATAAGCCTTCAAATGAGCTCAACATCTTTGTCATTGTTTTGTGAAACTTTTTCACCTTGACATGATTTTTATTACCCGTTTCCCAACAAATGGCAGCATATCTACGCCGCATGAAGCCAATCAGAGACATGAGATCCAGTTTGTAGTTTCTGCATGGGTCCCTTTAATCTGTCCACAACAGAATCAGAACCTGTGTGTGAAACACCTGCAGACTGAGGGATACTTTAGAAACTGCAGAGAATAAATGTGGAGCTTTGTTTGGTTTCTCAGAGCAAATGTTGGACTAATCGTCCATCAGACATTCTGCAGGTTCTCTGCTTCAGCCTGTTTCTGCAGATTTAAATGGAAGATGTGTGCATGTGGCAGCTCTGGTGTTCCTGCAAATTAACCTGAGATTAGAGGTGACAGTTTTCTTCTTTTTACTGTTATTTTTGCGTCGCCTGTGTTTGTAGGTGGAATCAGGGTAACTGACTGAGAGTTTTTACTGAGAGGTTCATGGGGAAATCATGGGGTTGTTAACGTCACATTAATCATTCAACCACAGAAGAAAAGAAAAAAGCTGCAGAATATTTATTAATGCAAAACTGTTTACAAAGTCAAAAGTATCAAAAGGAGTGATGATGTTTGCTCAGAACTTCTTGTTCCCTCTGGTTAATCTGGAAGCCGAGCTTCACAGGTAAAACACAGAGAAAAGGAGAAGGACCAGTGGGATGGAATGAAGAGGGGAAACTAATGAGCTTCTCTGCTTCTGCCGGAGGATTAAACAACGTGTGTGTTGGATCAATAATCAGCTGATATCAGTGGGAATGTCCTCAGGCTGGAGGCTCACACTCTCTGCTTCTGTCTGCTCAGATGAAGATCCAGATTGATCCAAACAGACTTACAGAGAGGAAGGTTTGATCAGAGCTTTGGTTCAGTCAGAACCTCTGCTGAGAACATCAACTGTTTAACGCTGATCAGCTTTAGCACTTAAAACTCCACAGTGATGATCAGAGGGTCTCAGTGATTTAGTCTTCACTTGTTCTCTGTTTGGATCACTTTGTTTTTTGTTATTTTATATGTGGCTCAGTCCTTGATTTTGAGATCCTTGGTTCATTCTTTTGTTCTGTAAAGTTTGTCTTAAGGTTCTGGTGATGGTAGATCACTCCGTGTCCATCTCTGTGTTAATCAGTTCCTTTCTCTCAGCTCCTCTGAGGGTTCTCCTCAGGTTCTCACTCAGCTGAGTAGCTTCACCTGTTTCCAATGTCACTGATCTCCTCCCCAGCAGTAAAAGCCAGTCACTTTCATTTCCTCCTTGTCAGATCCTTGTGTTTTCTGCCATGCCATTTCTCCCGTTGCTTCACCAGTTAGCCAGCGGTTTTACTGGTTCTGTTGTATTTCATCAATGGTTCGACATTCTTGTTCCACTTATCCAACGTTTTCAAATTACTTTTAAAAACATTTAAAGCTGACGTAATTTCTACATTAACATGTAAGGTAAAGGTAAGGTAAGTTTATTTATATAGCGCCTTTCAGCAACGAGACACTCAAAGCGCTGTACATACAATTACAAAGAAAATAAACACAGATAGAGACACAGAAAAACAAATCAAATGATAAAATCAAACAACAGAGGTAATTAAAAAAAGTTAAATAAAATTAAATAAAGAGAATATAATGATAGACAAGAAAATTAAAGGAAGATTGGACTGAAAACGCAACTAATCATGCCTAAATGGCACAGTCAAAGGCCACTCTAAACAAATACGTTTTTAATCTTGATTTAAAGGAACTTAGGGTTTCGGCGCTTTTACAGTTTTCTGGGAGTTTATTCCAGATTAGTGGAGCATAAGAAGTAAAAGCTGCTTCTCCATGTTTGGTTCTGGTTCTGGTTCTGCAGAGTAGATTTGAGCCAGAAGACCTGAGAGGTCTGGGTGGTTGATACACTGACAACAAGTCTGTAATGTATTTTGGTGCTAAGCCATTCAGTGATTTATAGACTAACAAAAGTATTTTAAAGTCTATTCTCTGAGCTACAGGGAGCCAGTGTAGGGACTTTAGAACCGGGCCGATGTGCTCCACTTTCTTAGTTCTAGTGAGGACGCGGGCAGCAGCGTTCTGGATCAACTGCAGCTGTCTGATCCACTTTTTAGGCAGACCTGTGAAGACATCGTTGCAGTAATCAATTCTACTAAAGATGAACGCATGAATTAGTTTTTCAAGGTTCTGCTGAGACATTAGTCCTTTAATCCTGGAGATGTTCTTTAGGTGATAGAAGGACGACCTTGTTACTGTCTTTATGTTCCTCTGAAGGTTCAGGTCTGAGTCCATCACTACACCCAGGTTTCCAGCCTGACTGGTGGTTTCTAGCTGTATTAACTGAAGCTATGTGCTAACTTTTAAACGCTCTTCCTTTGATCCAAAGATTATTACTTCAGTTTTGTTTTGATTCAGCTGAAGAAAATTTTGGCCCATCCATGCATTGATTTCTTCTAAGCATTTACCCAGCGCTTGAATGAGTTCATGGTCACCTGGTGACATCGTAACGTATAGCTGTGTGTCGTCTGCATAGTTATTATAACTTACGTTGTTGTTTATTAAAATCTGAGTTAGGGGGAGCATGTAGATATTGAATAGAAGGGGCCCTAAGATGGACCCTTGGGGAACGCCACGTGTGATTTTTGTGTCTCTGATGTAAAGTTACCTACTGACACAAAAAAGTCCCTGTTCTTCAAGTAGGATTTAAACCAATCGAGTGCTGTACCAGAAAGGCCGACCCAGTTTTCCAGGCGCTCTAATAAAATGGAGTGATCAACAGTGTCGAATGCTGCACTAAGGTCCAATAATACCAGCACCGTGGTTCTTCCACAGTCTGCATTTATACGGATGTTATTGAACACCTTGACAAGAGCAGTCTCTGTACTGTGGTGAGCAGGAAGTCTGACTGGAAGACATCGAAGCGGTTGGTCGTTGTTAGGAAGTTGTTTAACTGTTGAAACGCAGCTTTTTCAATAATCTTACTGATGAAGGGGAGGTTTGATATAAGCCTGTAGTTCTGTAGTAGCAACTTGTCCAAGTTGCTCTTTTTCAATAGAGGTTTGATAATTACTGTTTTCAGGGCCTGGAGGAAAACACCTGACAAAAGGGACGTGTTTATTATTTGTGTTAAATCAGATGTTATTACAGGCGAAACTTTCTTAAGGAAAGCTGTGGATAAAAGATCGAGACAGCAGGAAGAAGAGCTTAGTTGCTGCACGATTTCTTCTAAGATTTTATAGTTTATTTGGTGAAATTGGGAAGTTTTGTCAAAATCAGTTCTAGCTGGAGACAACATTGGTACTGGAGTTGATGTGGATGTGCTGACTGCCTCTCTGATCTTTTGGGTTTGTTCAGTAAAGAAGTTAACAAATTCATTGCAGGCCCTGGTAGAGTGGAGTTCAGATGCTACAGTTACAGGAGGGTTTGTTAACCTTTCGACCGTGGCAAATAATGCATGAGCATTGTTAATGTTTTTGCTGATGATCTCAGAAAAGAAGGATTCCCTTGCATTTTTCAGTTGTAGGTTATATCTGTATAGTCTCTCTTTATAGATAATATAGTGAACCTGGAGTCCAGTCTTTGTCCACCTGCGTTCAGCTTTTCGACACTCCTTTTTTTCACTTCTGACTGGTGGAGCACTTCTCCATGGAGACATTTTCTTCCCAGAAACGACTTTCACTTTAATTGGAGCAATTGAATCAATGATGTCTGAGATTTTAGAATGAAAGTTATCTACCAGCTCATCTACAGTGTTACAGGGCAAAGTGGAGGTAGAAGAGTAAATCTGGTTAAAGGTTTCAGCAGCACCGTCCTTAAAGATGCGTTTTCTTATCATGTCTCTTTGGCAAACTGAGTCATTGCAGATGATGCTTTCAAAAATAACAAAAAAGTGGTCAGATAGAGCAACATCAGTTACAGACACCTTGGAAATGTTTAGACCCTTAGTGATGATCAAGTCCAAAATATGTCCCTGTTTGTGCGTTTGCTGTTTAACATGTTGAGTCAAACCAACATTTCTAAGTGTCACATAGATCTATTGGACTTCTGTCTTCAGGATTGTCCATGTGAATGTTGAAGTATCCCACAATAATTAAACAGTCATAATCAACACATATCACAGATGCTCATTAAAATCACTGATAAAGTTTGTTTTGGACTTAGGAGGCCTGTAAATAGTCAAAAACATGGTTTGGACCGGGCTCTTTACCTGGAGAGCCAAATATTCAAGAGTCAAATTTGCCCAGAAATACTTTTTTACACTCTAATAAATCTTTAAACAAAGTGGCCCCTCCACCTTTTCTTTGCTGTCTGCTCTCACAAAGAAAATTATAGTTCTGAGGCGTCGCCTCTATCAGAATGGGAGCTTCATTAAATTAATGTAACCATGTTTCTGTTAAAAACAGAACATCAAGATCGTGGTCAGTAATGAAGTCATTGATTAAAAATGATTTTCCTGACAGAGATCTAATGTTCAGTAAAGCCAGTTTATATGACTTAGTTGCTGATATTAACTCTGTATCTGGTTGTACCTGACAGTTTATGGCTTTCATTGATTGTTTATTACTGTCTCTTATCCTTTTAGCTTTGTTCTTTCTGTCACGTATAAGAACAGAGATTTTACAACTATCTCCTATTAGGAGCCCAAGTTCTTCCTGGACATGCTCATTTCTGATAGAGTTACCACTGGAGCCCAGACTGTATCACAGAGAAGTGATTTGAAGGTCCTGATTAGGAGGAGATAGATTAGGAGGTGGTGGGGGTCTGCAGCATTTGGAAGATGTTGGTTTAGTAGCAGGACCTCAGCCATGGGGGGTGTTGAATGGAGAAGATGTCAGAACCATTTGGGTCCCGATTTTAAGAGCTCCTTTCATGTTATCAGAATCCAGTAAAGTAAAAAGCGGGCTCAGTGGGGAGATGGGAGAGTTCTGTGTGGTCTGGGTCGAGGTCTGGGGGGTCCACTTCTCCTCTGGATTTTGACGGGGAGACCGTTTGTGATGACCTCTCTTTCTCAGCCAACTGGCTGATTGTTTCTGCCAGTTGATTGGCATTGTGATGATTGTTAATGAATCCAAATAAATTATTAACAGGACAATGCTGATAAATGGTCAAATATTAATTTTTTATGCTTTTCTACTAAAAATAAAACAGAAGCAGAACTGCTCAGACTTGTTTTATGTGTTTTTAAATGAATAAGAAGCTCACTGACTAAATCAAACACCTTCAAAGAGTAAAGACTTAAAGAAGAGTGAACATGAACTTTAGAGCAGTTAGTTTGTTTGCGTTTAACCCAAAATGGCAGATCCTGACACTTACATTTAAAAGAGGAACGTTTACCCAGTGCTCCACAGGTTCAGATTTAAGATTCTTAAAGACAGCAAAACTAAAAAGTGACTTTTTTTTTCTCCAGAGGCGGGTCAACATTATGGGATGGAAACAAATTTGTTAATCACAAAGTGAAATGTGATGCTAGCTTTGATACAAGAACAGTAAAGTGATACAGTGGAAAAGATTCATTTCATTCTGGCTTAGAAACCATAGATTATAGTTAGGACATTTACAGCTTGTTGATTTGTGACTCCAGCTTCTCTAGGTTCCCCGGACCAGAAGGGGTCCCTAAGAAGACGCATGCCCCCCTTGTACCTCAGACCAGCTCTGGTTATCCTCATTTATTCGCTTCAGGGAGAAATGAGTGGATGGCAGGAAGTTCTCACCAGAAGAAGACCCTGCTGTTTCTACAAAAGGCCAGATCGTGGATGGTCTTTGCATGGTCATGGAGAGGTCTTCAGGGTCTTGGTAAAAACCCAAAGGAATCCCCGTTTACCTATGATTGTCATGTTTGTCCTGGAGGTTTTTGTACTTGGAAGGTCCAGGCAAGGTCTACCTGTAGATAGAGTTGGTGGAGAACCCAATGCAGCACACAATGAGTTTCAGGATAGCTGCTAAAATGTGTTTTCACCATTATAACAAACTGTTATGAAGCACAAAAACACAAAGAAACATTCTTGCAGATCAAACAGGACTCTGGATGTTCCAGCGGCCTCCTTTTAATTAAATAAAATGAAGTAAAATTCCTCAGAGAGAAATAAACTTACTTTAATCTGTTTCGTGTACAGGTCTGTTGGGGCTTGAGTTCAGGTCTATAATTTCTCTCTTGGTTTCTTGTCTTCATGTTTTCTGCTTTTCTTGGTTTTAGGAGGATTATATCTTACTTCTGTAAAAACGGTTCCTTTGTTCATTCTAGTTTCTGTTCTGGTTTCTGTCCCTGACTGATAGACTGGTTCTGATTCAAATTCTTCCGTTTCTCTTGTTTTTCTGTTAGTCTAACTCTGTTTTCAGGCAGATTTCTGTCTCTGCCGAACTTGATTTGTTTGATTTCTGTGTGTTTTGTGTTTAAATAAATTTCCACTCAGTATTCAGCCCATTCTGCTCCTGAGCTTCTGCTCTTGCTGAAGTTGTAGAAAAATGTTCTATTGCATGGTGGCGCCATCTGCTGGCTGGATTTATCAGCTTCAGCCGCATCATTGCGCGTTGCAACAGCTGAGTTTTGGGTCAGGTTTGGTCCTGATTTAAAGCTCCTCCATGTTTTCTTGTGTTGCAATCCAAGTTTCTGAAGCTGCTGCTTTATGATAATTTAAGGTTCATATAGGGTGTTAGAAATATTTGACTTATAGCAAGAATTATAACTGATCTTCATTTGTTAAGCTGACAGAAGACAACACTTTGATGAAGAAGTTTGTATGTTTCTCTTTATTCTCTGTCTGATTGTTTTTCTTACATCCTAAATACAAAATAAAAAGGACTCCATAAAATATTTAACGAACAGAAACCAGGACCCAAATCGGATTCTCCAACCTCCACTTGAATAACTTTTCATCTTTAAAGCATAAAATGAAACAAAGACAACTTAATGCTTTACATATCTGGTCGCAGTCACTGCAGACAGCTTCTAAAAGTCCAGGATGGGAATTTGTGCGACCTTTTCAGGGTCAGCTAAAAATGTAATTAGTGTGTTTATAAAACAGATTATACAGTTTTTCTTTTTTTCAAACTAGGATAAAAGGTCAGATTCAGTGGATTATGTCCTGAACTATTATCAACTTATTGGCTTATTTAACAATTTTTTATCCACACATTATTAATATTTCTGTAATAAGTCTGGAAATGAAGCAGAAACAGAAGGAGAAGAATTTGACACAAAAATATTTATCTAAAGAACACAGCATATGCAGCACTGAGAGATCAAGCCCTCATTTTTTATTTTCTTCCAAGCAGCCAAACATGAATCCAGTCTTTTAAAGTGGTCGTCAGAGTTTCCTTTATGGCTGCATGTTCCCTCATGTTCAGTCCAACAATCAACCATTTTCAGGGGATTATTTCCTGTTAGGTTACCTCTAACCTACACATCATTCAGGAATAAAAACGGATGAACAGTACTTTATTGACACAGAAGAGGAGATTTAGCAAAGAACCAATTTTAAGATGGGTCTTTAGCCTCTTTATTAGCAGCTGCTTTTTACATGTGCAATGTGGCTCACCACCCAGGACGGCATTACCTGGGGGCAGCATCAACACTACAACAAAAGTGATCTGTTAGTGTCATCCCAAATACGTTTTCGATCTTTCATTTGAATGTCCAGTGCATGTTTTATACACTGTAAGAAAATGAAGTTGAGTGCGACTAGCTAATGGTGCTGAATTAAAGGGCCCCAGTGTTTTATAAGGAAATCAAGAGTGC
Source organism: Girardinichthys multiradiatus (assembly GCF_021462225.1). Classification (NCBI taxonomy): domain Eukaryota; kingdom Metazoa; phylum Chordata; class Actinopteri; order Cyprinodontiformes; family Goodeidae; genus Girardinichthys; species Girardinichthys multiradiatus. Next base: position 39,822,384 of record NC_061813.1, read on the forward strand.
ATTTGAGAATCTCCAGAAGTCAAACCTGGACAGAGATTCTTGAAAACACAGTTTGAGATTCATAGAACATCTATTCTATTCTGTGTGAGCTGTTTTAATGTGTTTATTAATATTTGGACCACAATAGATTGAGAGAAACATGAAGAGCAGCATGTATAAACTGGTCCAACCATGTAGAAGGTTGCATAAGAAGGAGCTCACTCATCATTCATCATTCATACATGAACAGCAGCCTGTCAAAGGATTCAATTGAACCCTTTGAAAAAAGAGCAGAGAAAACAGAAATTTAACTCATGCAGATGATGCATCTCTCCGGTCCTGTTTTAGAACTTTGATGAATGTGTTCCTGTTTCTGTTACTCTTCATCTGCTGTCAGGAGTGTTTTAGTGTCCTTCTCTGAAAAGGACTCTAGTGTTCTGGAGTCCTTTTCTTAGATTTTAGTTAAGGCAGCACTACACATTCTTTCCAGACTGAGAAGAACTGAAACTGAGTAAAAAAGCAACCAAAGTCCAAAGTAATAACTGTCCTTCAGAAAGCCTGTTGATGAGCACTTTTAAAAAACACGGGCAACTGTGGATCAGAGGACTGGATATTCAGAAAGAATCTGTACTAAACTGCTGTTTGCTTCATGTTTGGTATTAAATTGTGAAAATTTAACATCAAATGTTACCATTTCATAGGTTTAACTAAATTATTCAGATCCGTTTTCCTTTTGGACTTTGTGAACAGGGCGTTTCACCTCTATGAGCTCCAGGAAACTAAAACTGTCCCACTTTGTTTCAGTACTTCTTTAAATCTGAGGAAGTTTGCATCTTTTAAAATACCTGCAGAACCAAGGACCTGGAATCTGCACTAATTAAACCCAATCAGCGCGGTTTGTTGTCATTATTATGGGATGTTGCTGATGTTGACTGTGGGAGATAGTCTCTTTCTGTGGGAGTGGTCTCCTCCAGGTCACATGGTCCGGGCCTTTGTTGATGTGATCCGGGGGAGAAAGAACAGGAGCACGGAGAAAAAAAGAAAGAAAAGTACCGGCCCGACCCACCGAACCTTTCCTTCCAGCTTCCCCGGCGCACAGACGGTCCTGCTCGGCCTGGATGCTGCAGCTGCAGCCCCTCCGGAGCTCCACCTGGATCGGTTGTTCCGCGGCGCCCCGCGGTCGCTTCTTTTCCCCGCCGGTTTGAGCGCTTGGCAGCGGGGGCTGGGGGATGGAGGCTGTGTCCGGGCAGTGAGGTGTGGGGGTCGGTGTGCGTGCAGCCCCCCAGGCCCTTTGCTGCTTTGTTATCCCGGGCTGCGATTTAAAGCCCTCCTCCCGGCTTTCTCCTCGGCTTTTCCAGCCTGTTTCTTACTGGACGTGTTTCTCCTGGAAGCCCAGAGGAGTTTTGGGAGAACACATGGACACAAAGAGGATTTAGGGATTTTATTCTTTGGCTGATCTCTCCTTGCATTGAGGATTTTTTTTGAGAAGACGCCAGAAAAACACTGATACTTTCTTTTCGCCCATTCTGTAAAACCTCCTCCATTCATCTACATTTATCCCTCAGTCTATTCCTCCACTCCTCTCTGCCTCCCTCTGTCCGTCCATCATGGCTCCTCTGCACCGGGTCTCCTGGTTCTGCTGCCTGCTGGTCCTGCTGGGTCTTCCCGCAGCCCGGAGCTCGTTCCCCCGTAGCGGAGGCGGTGGCGGCGCGGACTGCGGCCCCGGGAAGGCCTCAGAGTGTCCAGGTGAGCCCTCACACACCTGAAGCTGCGGGTCAGAGGTCACCGGGAGCAGCCTTATTGTTTCTGTCTTCTGTTCACGTGACCGAGCTGTTGTCATCCCTCTGTTGTCATGACGACCAGGCAGGAGGATAAAACAGGCGCATCTCAAGGATAAAACATGTTCTGTTCTGTTCTGTTCAGGCGACAGCAGCAGGTTAATGAGACCACCTGAGTGCAGTGATGCAATCAGTCCCAACAGATGTGTGTGTGTGTGTGTGTGTGTGTGTGACCACTCCTCGGAACAGGCCAGGTCTATTCTGGGATTAATTACAGGCTGGGAGGAACTGGGCGAGGCCAGGCCAGTTTCTGTGACAGATTCATCAAACTGCAGCCGCACACGCTCAGATTTATGGCTGCAGGGATGCAAACAGACAACTGCAGCTCACCCAGAGCCTCTCAGCTACATCAGACTGCTGAGCCTGAAGGGTTAGGGGTTAGAATGTAACAAAGGTTATCAATCAGCTACAGCTTTAACTAATATCCCTCTAAGAGTCATCAGCTTTGAACATATTAAATGACATTATTGGGATTTTATGTGACAGACCAACACAAACTATAGTGCATTATTGTAAGTGCAAATAATCGGTTTGAACATCCTTTACATATAAAAACCAGAAAGGTGTGGCGTTCATATGCCCCCTTTAATCTGATACCCTAAATAAAATGCAGTGCAGCAAATTGCCTTAAGAAGCCACCTGGTCAGTAATCAGAGCCCGGCTGTGTGTTAATTAATCTCAGTATAAATGCAGATGTTCTGTTTCTGGCCTCAGAGGTTTGTTAGAGAACATTAGAGAACAGTTCTGCTGCTGACGTTGTGGTACAAACTGATGGCAGCAGATACAAACGGTTCAGGCAGAGGGTTTGTTGAGATCCTCCGCGGAGGGCAGAAAAAATCTAGATAGCTTCTCAGCTCCCCTCACTATCCTCTGCAGGGCCCTCTTCTCTCCCACTTTGCAGAAATAAATGCAATAATTGCAGATAATTATACCAATAAAATGAAACCAGCAGGTGAATATACTGATTTTCAAATATTGAATAGAATAACGATGTGCAAACAGTTTATTTTTATGGCATAAGGAGTCTAGCGGTCTCACTACCTGTGGATTAAAGTTGTTGCTTCTGCATCCAGGAGGATATTTGTTCTTGGTTTTATCTCTACTCTGGCTTTTACTGTATGTGATCTGCTGTTAAATGTCTTGATCGATGTACTCATACTCGTCGTCTTCCACTTATCCGGGACCGGGTTGCGGGGGCAGCAGACTCAGCAGAGACGCCCAGACGTCCCTCTCTCCAGACACCTCCTCCAGCTCCTCCAGGGGGAGCCCAAGGCGTTCCCAGGCCAGCCGAGAGACATAGTCCCTCCAGCGTGTCCTGGGCCGTCCCCTGGGCCTCCTCCCGGTGGGACGTGCCTGGAACACCTCCCGAGGAAGGCGTCCAGGAGGCATCCGGTATAGATGCCCGAGCCACCTCAACTGGCTCCTCTTGATATGGAGGAGCAGCAGCTCTACTCCGAGCTCCTCACCCTATCTCTAAGGGAGTGCCCGGCCACCCTACGGAGGAAGCTCATTTCAGCCGCTTGTATCCGGGATCTCGTTCTTTCGGTCACGACCCAAAGTTCATGGCCATAGGTGAGGGTAGGAACGTAGACCGACCGGTAAATCGAGAGCTTCGCTTTTCGGCTCAGCTCTCTCTTCACCACAACGGACCGGAACAGCGCCCCCATTACTGTGGCAGCCGCACCGATTCGTCTGTCGATCTCCCGCTCCATTCTTCCCTCACTCGTGAACAAGACCCCGAGATACTTAAACTCCTCCACTTGAGGCAGGAACTCCCCTCCAACCTGAAGAGGACAAGCCACCCTTTTCCAGTCAAGAACCATGGCCTCGGACTTGGAGGAACTGATCTTCATCCCAGCCGCTTCACACTCGGCTGCGAACCGCCACAGCGCATGCTGTAGGTCTTGGCTAGAGGGGGCCAGCAGGACCACGTCATCTGCAAAAAGAAGAGACGAAATCCTCTGGTCCCCAAACCAGACCCCCTCCGGCCCTTGGCTGCGCCTAGAAATCCTGTCCATAAAAGTTATGAACAGGACCGGTGACAAAGGGCAGCCCTGCCGGAGTCCAACATGCACAGGGAACAGGTCCGACTTAGTGCCGGCAACGCGAACCAAACTCCTGTTCCGCTTGTACAGAGATCGGATGGCCTAGTAAAGGGCCCCCGATTCCATACTCCTGGAGCACCCCCCACAGGGCATCACGAGTGACACAGTCAAATGCTTTCTCCAGGTCCACAAAACACATGTGGACCGGTTGGGCAAACTCCCATGAACCCTCGAGTACCCTGTAGAGCGTATAGAGCTGGTCCAGTGTTCCACGGCCGGGACGAAAACCACACTGCTCCTCCTGAAGCCGGGGTTCGACTATCGGCTGGACTCTCCTCTCCAATACACTGGCGTAGGCCTTACCAGGGAGGCTGAGGAGTGTGATCTCCCTGTAGTTGGAACACACCCTCTATGTAGGGAGACCACCACTCCAGTCTGCCAATCCAAAGGCACTGTCCCCGTCCGCCACGCAATGTTGAAGAGGCGTGTCAACTATGACAGCCCCACAACATCCAAAGACTTGAGGTACTCAGGGCGGATCTCATCCAACCCAGAAGCCCTGCCACCGCGGAGCTTTTTATCCACCTCAATGACTTCAGCCTGGGTGATGAAAGAGTCCAACCCCGAGTCCCCAGCCTCTGTTTCCACCAGGGAATACGTGATGGCAGGATTGAGGAGATCCTCGAAGTACTCCTTCCACCGCCCGATAATGTCCCCAGTCGAGGTCAGCAGCTCCCCACCCCCACTGTAAACAGTGTTGGTGAAGCACTGCTTCCTCCTCCTGAGGCGCCGGACGGTTTGCCAGAATCGCTTCGGGGCCAACCGGTAGTCCTTCTCCATGGCCTCACCGAATTCCTCCCAGGTCCGAGTTTTTGCCTCTGCCACCGTCCGGGCCGCGGCATGCTTGGCCCCACGGTACCCGTCAGCCGCCTCAGGAGTCCCACAAGCCAACCACAGCCGATAGGACTCCTTCTTCAGCTTGACAGCGTCCCTTAGTGCCGTTGTCCACCACCGGGTTCGGGGATTGCCGCCGCGACAGGCACCGCAGACCTTACGGCCGCCGCTACAGGTGGCAGCATCGACAATAGATGCAGAAAACATAGTCCACTCAGACTCTATGTCTCCAACATCCCTCGGCATCTGGTCAAGGCTCTCCCGGAGGTGGGAGTTGAATACATCCCTGGCCAAGGGGTCCGCCAGACGTTCCCAGCAGACCCTCACTATGCGCTTGGGCCTGCCAAGTCTGTCCGGCTTTCTCCTCCCCCAGCGGATCCAACTCACCAGCAGGTGGTGATCAGTGGACAGCTCAGCCCCTCTATTCACCCGAGTGTCCAAAACATGCGGCTGAAGGTCTGATGATACGACAACAAAGTCGATCATTGACCTCCTACCTAGGGTGTCCTGGTGCCAAGTGCACTGATGGACACCCTTATGTTTGAACATGGTGTTCATTATGGACAATCCGTGACTAGCACAGAAGTCCAAAAACAAAACACCGCTCGGATTCAGATTGGGGAGGCCATTCCTCTCGATCACGCCTCTCCAGGTGTCACTGTCATTTCCCACGTGGGCGTTGAAGTCCCCCAGCAGAATAATGGAGTCCCCAGGAGGGGCACTATCCAGCACCCCCGACAGGGACGCCAAGAAGGCCGGGTACTCCGCACTACCACTCGGCCCGTAGGCTGAAATGATAGTCAGAGACCTCTCCCCAATCTGAAGGCAAAGGGATACGACCCTCTCATCCACTGGGGTAAACCCCAACACGAGACGGCTGAGCTGGGGGGCGACAAGCAAACCCACCCCAGCCCGCCGCCTCTCCCCGTGGGCCACTCCAGAGTAGAAGAGAGTCCAGCCCCTCTCAGGGAGATGGGTTCCAGAGCCCACGCTGTGCGTGGAGGCAAGCCCGACTATTTCTAGTCAATATCTCTCAACCTCCCGCACAAGCTCAGGCTCCTTCCCCCCCAGCGAGGTGACATTCCACGTCCCTCGAGCCAGCCTAAGCATCCGGGGATCGGGCCGCCGAGGTCTCCACCTTCATCCGCCGCCCAATCCTATTTGCACCGGTCCCTCACGGTTCCCCCTGCAGGTGGTGGGCCCACTGGGGGATGGTCTCGCGTCTCTCGTTCGGGCTTGGCCCGGCCGGGTCCCGTGAGGAGCAACCCAGCCACCAGGCGCTCTCCGATGAGTCCCGACCCCAGACCTGGCTCCAGGGTGGGACCCCGGCTCTGCCGTACCGGGCGACGTCACGTGCCTCGATTCTGTAGTCATCATGAGGGATTCTTGAACCACTCTTTGTCTGACCCGTCACCTAGAGCCTGTTTGCCATGGGAGACCCTACCAGGGGCATTTAAGCCCCAGACAACATAGCCTCTAGGATCATTCGAGCACTCAAACCCCTCCACCACGTTAAGGTGGCGGTTCAAGGAGGGGATTTCTGGTTCAAAGGTTCTAAATCTCATAGGTGTTTAAATGGAGCTGATCTGCACCAAACCCCTCAGCATGAATCCAGCTTAGCCTCTTTCATGATTCCAGGAACATGAGGATAATAACACCCTAGTTATTTTTTTTGGCCAAATGTCTAAAATATGACAAAGAAACTGGAAAAGTTTGGAGAAAACCTGAACCTATCAGCTCAGTTAAACCCAAACTGCTAGTTCAGATATTTTCTCTGATTGTTCTGAATGTGGGCGGTAACAGAACCAGAGAAGCTCCTAAAGCTTGGTGGATGGAAGACAGTAAAATTATATTAGAAATTTTAAAATTAGATTTTATTTTCCCAGAAGGCCTCAGTTTGACTGAATGTTTGGAAAATGTTAGGATATTTCAGCTCACAGATCCATCACAGCTGGACAGAACCAACTGTTGCCTTGTTGGTTCTGATTGGAGAAAAACTGGATCTGTTGGTCATCTTCAGGAGGAGTGAACACCTTTTACTCTGTCCTTTTCCTCTAGATTGATCTGCTGCAGCAAACAGGTTCTGTTCTCTCTGAGACGAACAGCAGAACCTGCAGCTGTTTTCGGACTTTACTTTCCCTAAATAAAACTCACTGAAGTATTTTTAGTTATTTTCCAAACTGCACGATTCAGCAGATGAGCTTTGAAGAAAACTTCACTTTGATGGAGCTTCTCTGATCTAAATGTAGAAAAGTGGAGCTAAAAGAGTTCAGTCTGTGTGACGAAGGCTGGATGTTTTCTGAGCATCTAAAGAAGGATTTCTGTAACAGACGTTCTCCTGGGAACATGTTCCTCTCCGCCACAGTTTCTCTCCCCAGCAGAACCTTAGATTTTAAGCTTGATCAGTTGAGGATGAGGAACAGCAGGAATGCTTCAACCATAAGGCTGATGTCGGCTGTGAGGAACTGACTGTTTTTACCTATAAACCATAATTATTACGTTCATCAGAAAAATTTTATTATATTTGAAAAAGTTTAACAGCTCAAACATTAAGGAAGTTATGTTGAATTGTTGTGTTTTTCCAAAGAACTGGAACTTTCTGGAGAACTTCCCAAAAACATATCAGGACCCACAATGTTGAATAGTAACTTGTATTTCTACCAAACTGCACGTTTCCTGCTGAACAACACTGATTACCATCCTGGCACCTGTTAGGTGGGATGGATTTGGCAGCAGAACTAATTGGCAGCATTAGGGTTTGAGTGAATTTGACAGGACAACTGGATCAGAACATCTGGAAAACTGTAGCTCTTTGGGGTGTTGTCAGGTTGAAATGGTCAGGATCCATCGAAGTGGTCCAAAGATGGAACAGTGGTGAATCCGTGACATGGGGAGCCAAGACTGGGCCGCTTGGTCTGATCCAACCAATTAAGAGCTGAAGAACTGTAACACTGGTTCTGATAGGAAGGTGTCAGAATACACAGTGTCACAGTTTGTTGCTAGTGGAGCCGGTGCCTCTATGGGTCTCAGTAAGTTTTGGCTGCCGAAGTGGGGCTGCTACACTATTAGGCAGGTGGTTATAATGTTGTGACTGATTGTTGGAATCAGGTCTTCTTCATTAGTTAGTTTAGTTCCTCCTTCAGTTCAGTGATGTTCCAATGTCTGAAGAACCTCTGCAGTCGTTTCTAGAGCCTGGTGGAAGAACTGTTCCTAGTGTCTGCAGGGAAAATGTCAGATCTCCACAGTTGGAGGTTTCCTTCAACGTCTGCAGAACAAAGAGTGAAGCTTCTCACTTCCTCTGGATGGGATGGAGGAAAACATGTAGAACGATGATCTCCCATCGGAGATGCAGTCGTCGCTCAGCTCAACCTCTGCACTCTGCTTCAGTTTCAGGCTGACCTGAGATCATCAGCCGCACAGCGACACCATCTTGTTCTGGAAGGACTCTGTAAAACCATCTGATTTAAAAACAATCCTCAGTCCACATTCTGGGGAAAGGATTCATAACAACCAGGCTGCCTCTCTGTCTCCAGATTAATCCAGAATCTGCTCTCATTAAAGATTCAGGAGGTTTGATCAGAGCTGCTGCAAGTGTTTGTTTCATGCTTCACCTGTTAATGATCTGAGTATAATGAAGCTGTTCTGTGAAGGCCTCAGAGGTTTGTTAGAAAACATTAGAGAACAAACAGCATCATGAAGCCCAAGGAACTCAGCAGACAGGTCTGGGAGAAAGTCCTGGAGAAATGTAAAGCAGAGTTAGGTTCTACAGCAATATCCCAGGCTTTGCAGACATACCAATATGTGGAGGTCCACTTGAACTGACAGGTTGGGCGAGGAGAGCATTAATCAGAGAAGCAGCCAAGAGGCTCATGGTTACTCTGGAGGAGCTGGAGAGATCCACAGCTGGGGTGACTTAATCTCCACAAATCTGACCGTCATAGAAGAAGGTTGTTTTTTTTCCCCACAGGGTCGTTAAAATGAATTGAAAGGCTCATAAACTGGAGGCCATGATTTCTACGCAGCTCTGTGCTGAAGCTGAACATCTAGAGAAGTTCCTCCTGCTGTGTGTTTCTCACACACGCTCCTGATTCAGTTTCTGCATCTCTGCCGTATCACCTAAAGTGTTGCCAGCCTCCTCGCCGTGTCTCTGCAGACCCATAACCGTCTGTAAACAATCTGCTGAGAAGACAGTTACTATAGCAACAGTGCAGCATTGCAGAAGTTGTGGCTTCAAGGACAAGCTTGCATCTCTCCAGAGGAACATGAAGATGCAGAGATGTTTAATCAGCATTGAAACAGTTTGAATGATGTTAGATCAGTTCAAGTTTTATCCCATTTTCTGCAGAAACAGGAGTAGCAGTGCATTTGGTCATGTGGTGATCAGATTCCTGAAAGCACAGTGTGTGTGTGTTTGTGTGTGTGTGTGAGCAGGTGGATGTGGCTGGCTCAGCACTCTGTGGTATTTACTAATTACAGGAGAAGCTGAGGTCACGGCCCCTGTAATTACAGCCTCTAATTGGCCAGCCTGCATGCCAGCAGCCAATCAGCTGCCATCAGGAAATTACAAGCCTGGATAACAGAGTTTGTGTTTGTGACCTAACAGCTGGTGGATGGATGAGTCCAGCTGTAGCCACCATGAGGTTGGAGACAACTTGCCTCTAACATCAGACTGAATCTGCGTCTCCTGATGATAATCACAGTGAGACTGAAGCACAGGAAGCAAACTGCAGAAACACAATCATTCTTACATTTACATTGACCTTTATTTGCATTTAGAATGTTTAAAGATAACAAAATGTCAAAATCTCGCTAAAGCTTCATATCATTTCTTTGTTTGACGCCAAATATGAACAATTCCTAATTTATTCCAGGGAATAAAAAGTGCTGCTGGGTCCATATTAAAGGTTGTCCTTTTGAATCCAACCGACTGTAGAGGAATTAGAGAATTATACCCATTTGTGACTCAAAGCATGTTTCTAACTTCTTTCTGCTTTTTATTTAACTACATCAAAGCTCATGCTGCTCGGTTTGTCCATTTATGAAGCAAAAAATGTGAAAAAATCAGACTTTTCAGCATTTGACTTTGTGTTGATAAACTGAGCCAAGCAAGGGAAAACTGTCTTGTTCTCATCTGTGAGCGACTGGAAATCCTGCCAACAATGCCACCATTTTCATGGAAGAAATTAAACAAATCAGACAAGAGAGAGAAACTGGACAGACCTAGAAATCCACAAGATGGATTTTTCTGTCTGTTTTTAAGATGGAAAATCGAAACGTTCTTTCAAGGAGAGATCGTTTCTACAACAACAAACGTTTGCCAGAACAAACCAAGAAACTAGAGGCAGCATTCAGTTCTGTGCTTAAACAACGGTCACAGTTGGTGTCACGTTAATTCAACTAGAAGGAGATAGACATCCACACAGAGGTATTTCTGCTGGATTCCTCTCAACGACCAACAATCTTCCTTCCTTTCTTTCTTTGTTTACTTTCAGGCAGAAATTGACACACATTTTTCCCGCCAGTTGTACCAAGGCTGCCTCTGGTACTTGTAAGTTTTGTACAGATTCACAGGTTTGTTTGGCACCTAGACTCCTTCCACAATAATCAATTGCTGTGCATCACATTTTTAGTCCCTGTGCCACCAGGTAATCACAAAATGGTTTTTACCCTCTTGCTTCCAAGCTTGACCTGACAGTTGGTGGTGTCCACAGGTCACCATGACCTTAGAAATCAGCAGGAGGTCTTCCTCATGTTCAATAAAAACATGCTGCAGGCCTGGAAGTGTTCAGATACCCTTTCTGCAGTGCAGACAGACTCAATCCAACATGTCTGCCTCGTCAGACCCAGAGACAGTTTTTAAATTTTATTAAAGAACTTGAAGGGTTTAAAACCCTGATCCTCAGAAACTGATGAATTGTATTTTTCAGATTTGTCAGACAAGAAGAGCGACCTGCGCGTGTGCGATGCTGGAACGTGTCGTTTCGGAGGAACCTGCCGCGAGAACGGAGCCGACATCAAGTGTGTGTGCCAGTTCCACGTAAGTCCTGCATACACGCAGTCACAGAGAGAGCGCCCCCTGCAGGCCGTAAAAGATCAGACCGTAAAAACAACATCAGGAACAATGAATAATTAGATTAGATTTATGGTTCTGTCTGAATCAAAAGATTTTCTGATTGTGTTGTCTTCTGTTTCAGTGCAATAAGAAGTACGTCCCCGTGTGCGGCTCCAATGGAGACACGTACCAGAACGAGTGCTTCCTCAGGAGAGCTGCCTGCAAGAAGCAGAGAGCCATCAGCATTGTTTCAGACGGAGCCTGTTACCACGGTAACGCTCTCATCCACTCACATTCAGCACTTAAACTGGAAGGTTTGGGCTGAAATCACACTCTTCCTAAATTATTCATAAGTCCTGATCATCAGCTTTCTGCTGCTAAGTTGCTCGTTTGCTCACATCCTCTGAGACGCATTTTCCCGTAGAACATCCATGCAGCTAAACGGGCTGAGGCCCACTGCTCCGTTTAATTCATAGCCCACAGAAACATTATGGAGAATATTTAAAGCAGAGAGACTTTATAGTTTTCATGAAATAAAAATACAAACGTTTTTTCTTCATATTTTGTGTTTGAGGAGCTTTTATGAGGCCAGAGCACTGAAGGCACAGAGCTGGCTTATTAAAAATCAAGTTGATTATTTTTCAGTTCAGTTATTTCCCACAAGGGGACATTTGGTGCCCAGCAGCAGTCAGAGAGTCAGAGCATAATCCACCCGTCAACACAATTTACCCTTTTATAATAAGCATATCAGCAAGGAAAAAACAATAAAACTAGTAAACATTGTAAAAAGTGCCCAGCTTGGTCAAATTGGTTAAGAGCTTTAACTGCGACAATTGGGAGAAAAGAATATTTGGACCGAATTGGACCTTATAGTGGGCAACCGGTACCTTCAACCTGAAGGAGGAGAATGAATTCCTCTGAAATGGGGCGGTCTCCGCTGTCTGTTCCATCAGCCAGGGGGCGCTGTTCAATGCCAATTATTTTGCTGGCAGTTTTAACAAGATTAAACTGACAGTTCTTATTCTTTTCTAATTTTTTATCATTCTGATGACAAATGCATTTTTGTTTTTCTAGGCTAAAGATTCACATAAAACTGCGCAGTAACGACCAGAATTTAAATTCTGTGTGTTTCTATTGAATTAAATGTGTAAAAAAAATAGCTGGAAACGCGATTTAATGGGTTTGTTCCTTCCAACCTTCACTCATTGCCTTAAATCTGTGAAACTGTTTGATACATAAAGATGTGGTTGCATACAAATCTTTGACTGCATGTCGGCTGAGCTCCCGCCAAGAGAGGGGATGCTCAGCTCTGTTTCAGCTCTGTTTCAGCTTTGAGTTTTTACCTCCAGGTAAAAATCAACAGCAGTAACTGTTGGTCAAAAACTCAACACTTCAGATCAAAAAGTATTTAACTTTATCATAATGGCGTTGAAAAGGAGAGTGAAACATCTGAGACAAGATGTAACAGTTTGGCTTGTTGGAGAAACAGAAAAGAGAGAAGAAAGAAGTCCTTCAGCAAAGGTTCTGGTTTTAGTCGTCCTAAACCTTCTAGCAGCTTCAACAGACTGCAGTAACACACGAGTTGTCACTAGGTGGCAGCAGCTTCCTGAAAGGTCTCCTGTTTAACGGAAACAAGAGCTTAATCAGGACTTCATCTGTCCAACAGATGTCTGCTGCTTTGGTTTTGTTCTGGAAGGTTTAGTCGGGTTAATTAGTTTCAGAGACAACTAGGGATCAGCTGTTTCCGTCAAAGTTACCAACTCATTTTCAGTCCAGAACCTGGCCCGTTTCCAGAGATTCTAATAGAATCTGGCTTCTTGGAGGAGAGGTGTCAGAAAAAGAGAGCTGGACTCATGAACAGACAGACACATACTTTGGTCTCCTTCCACAATAAACAATCTCTGGAATAACGTGAAACTAACAAAACCTAGTTAGTGTTTACTCCATGTTTAACACAGATTAGACTTTTCTTTGATTATTAATCCAGCTGAATGTTTCATAGAACTAAATAAATGAAAATAGCTTGGTCCATAAAGCAGGCAACATTAAGTAGGTGCTTTGTGGAGCTCCTTCTGAGGGACTCACTGCCGATCTCTGGATTTCACAATGAGACGTTGCGTCTGCCAACACGCTTCTTCAACAACTTCTTCAGCTGTCTGAGGATTGAGAGGTGGTGTCTCCACTCTGCAACATTCAGATCTTTCCGTTAATGTTCAGTAGGATTCAGATCTGGGCTCATGGACTGTTGAAGAATAGTCCGATGCTTTTATACATCAGTTCTGGGTCATTAATCTGTATGAGGACCCATGACCTGGAACTGATGCTGAACCTTCTGACACTGAGCTGTATGTTTCACTCCAGGATGCCTTTATTAGGATCACCACAGATTTAGGGTTCCCTTTGCCAGATTCTGCAACACCCCCTGTTTTTTTCCTTCAGAGCTCATGTGATGGACCAGCACCTCCACAGGACTTTTTCTCAGAAACTCTGGGGCTGGTCAGCATGCATTTGCCATTTTGGGGCGTATTCTGTCAACAGTGGAGGCCTGGCAGGTTTTCTTCATTGGAACCCATTATGGTTGAAATGCAACAGCAGGTGTGATCAGAAACCTTTACCTTGGAGTTCAGTCTAAATTTAATGATCTGTATCATTACCCCGTGTCCTGGAGGTTTCCCACTGTCCCATTATTTGCCCCCTCTATCACACACTAAAGGCGCGAAGGTGCCATTAGACAGTTGGTCTTATTTAATCAATTCTGAGGAGGAATGAATTGCTGCATTGTTTCAACGGGCTGAAATGGAACCAACAAGTCCGTCTCCTTCAAAACATTTTGATCAGTGAGAACATGCCGCTTCACAGCATTATTTATTTTTCTGCCCAAAATGTGACCGACTCATCTGGAAATAAAACAGATGCATCGAACTATTAACCTCTGCTCTGCTTCAGCATCTAATTCTTCTTGTTTCCTGTCAGCTGCTAACATCAGATCTTCTTTCTTTGTGTTTGTCAGATGGAGGTTCTGGATCTGCAGATGGAGGTAAATAATTTCTAATTTTCTGGCTGAGTTAAAAAAAAAAAAAAACATATAAGCACCAGGTTGCAGCAGAGGAGCTATTGCAGTTACGCTTCCTGTGTCTGCAGATGATGAAGGTTCTGGTCGTGGAAAAAAGGCCTCCAAATGTGGAAACTGCAAGTTTGGAGCCGAATGTGATGAAGACTCTGAGGACTTACTGTGAGTGTTCACAGACATGCATGATCCCAAGTTAGCATACCGACCACAGCTTCAACATGAAGATGTCTGTGTTTTCAGCTGCATGTGTAACATCGTGTGCAACGGCCACAACGACAACCCGGTGTGCGGCAGCGACGGCATCACCTACGACACGCCGTGCCACGTCCGCGAGGCTTCCTGCCTCAAACAGCTCAAGATCGACATCAAACACGTCGGACGGTGCCAAGGTAACGTCTTAAAAGCACGGAGAGAGGGAGACAGAGGCGAGGGATCAGGACAGGACATTATGGATAAGGGGATCAAGGAAAACAGGAGGAGAGATGTTGTGGATGGGAGATGGAGTTCAGGGGGGAGAGTAAGGAAAGGTACAAAAAGGTTTTCAGTTCGTTTTATATTTAATGATGACCTGACCTCAATCTACAAACACACTTATCTTCCTGTTGTTGTGAGGACCCACGATGATTAATTTATTACTGTGGGACCCGGTCTAAAGCAAACCTTTCAGGGTCAGAATGTCCCCATAGTTCAGATCCGGCTCCACCGTGACGGTTTCAAGCCAAAACGTGTCCCCATTGGCCAGTTCAACACAACTGACTGAACAACCAGCTGGTCTTGTTTAAAAGCCAGCCTCTACTCTTCGTTCTAAACTTCTCCTCTTCATCACTGGGTGTGTTCTCATGCTTGAGGAAAACACAAGATTAAATCACATTTTATAAAACATCGAGGTACAACCTTTAAGATCCGCTCCTACTAGGTATGTTGCATGTATGTCGGGTTGAGTGGTGGGAAAGATGCAATGTGTTGTCTGGTGTTACTGTCTTCTACTGTTGTGTTGGTGAGATGTTTGGTTCTCATCTGCCACGATGCTGCCTATCAATAGGCTTAGGTGGGAGGTCCACCTGCTGTAATTCATTTCAGACATCAAAACAAGCAACAGTAGTGGGTGGCACCAACAGCAGGCCAGCAAGACCATCAAGATATAAAAAATGCAGCTGCACCACCAGCAAGATGCAAAGGAGCACCCGCCTCCAAGTTGCACCCAGGCTTGATGGTTCTGGTTGCTGGAAGAATGAAGATAGAAACATTTTTTAAGGCTGCTGTTTATATGCAGGGTGCACCTGTCAGGCTGTCAAGAAGTTCAGATTGTTATACGTGCATGATCCCTGCTCATGCATGCACTAAGGTATCAAATCCATGTTAGCTTTATTTAAACTAGCATGCAGCATGATGGAGGACACGCTTTGTTGTGCACCGGGCTGAGAGTTCTACACTTCGCATCTGGTGCCCAAGTCTCCAGTTTTGTCCTCCTTTAAGCACCACTGGGAGTAAATCTTCATCAGAGGATAGGGAAGGTTAGCATAGTTAGGTATTACAGAGCCACCATGTAGCTTTCATAGCAGTGGATATGCAATGTTTCCACTGGAATATTTTGACTTGTTCAATAAATCAGAGGCCCGGGGAGGCCCGCAAGAATCAGATGAAGAAAGTTGGTGCTGGAAAGTTATTTCCTGAAAATGTCTCTATAGAAACAGCACAAAAAGGTGGGGTAGGGGTTTATACTGTTATCTTTAACAAACCACCTGCTTTTCTACCTTTAAAACGATAAACATTTCCCAAATCTCTCCAGCAACTAATGGATAAACGTTTCAGCAACTCATTACTTCATGAGGTCCGTTTTAGTAGCTCAGTTTATTCCAGTAGAAGTGAATCACTGCTGCTGATAAATAAAATCTTTATTTTGTTTAATGTTGGGTTATTTCACCTGTTTAAAGGAACCTAAGTCAGTGTTTTAACAGATAAACAGATTTAATGTTTCATTATCTGAAATCAAAGGAAAGAAAAGTAAAATCTTATAAACAGTTGATGGACTTGTGCTCTCATCTTCAGATAAGACTTTAAGTGAGTGTTTAGAGATTTCACATCAGCAGCAGCAGCAGGACATGCCTGCAGACATGTCTTGACCCTGAAGCAGCTCTGATGTGTTTGTGAGCTTCTCTGTAAACTTCTCCATCACATCACATCACATTAAGCTACATTCAGAGTTACACGTTTGTCCTGAGGGAGGTGAAGCCAGTCAGAGGAAGTTCATCCTCCTGAGGAGCAGCTCTGAGATCAGTCAGGCTGCAGATAATGTGACCTAGAAAATAACGCATAATATCCTTTTACAAGCATCAGATAAATATGGTACAGCTAGAAATATTCATCATAAACCTCATGATTTGTAAAATAAAATACTGCAAAATACAACTCAGGCTTTAAAATGTAGCCTATTTAAGCATCATCAACAATCATGGAAGAGATTTCCTTCAGACGAACACCTTTATCTAACAACCAATGTTTCTGCCACCATCAGTGGCAGAAACTTTTTTCTCTGTGTCTGAGCTAAATGAAGAAGATGATTTAAAGCTGGTTTGATCTGCAGCAGAAGCTTCTGCTCTCTGCCTGGCCTTCAGGTGAATTAGCTCCTTTAATGTGAACTCACTGAAATAACTTTTATCAATTATAGAGACAGTCATGAAATGCTCAAAGCTCATATAATTTCATTTTAATTGGATATGTTTTTTTTTCTCAAAATTGTGTATTAAGCACAATTTTTTACTTTGATTCTTCTCCTTATGTGGACCAGTTGACGTTTATGAAATATGGCCCCTGATCAAACCAAAAATAACACTAAATGAGCTCCTGCTGGTTGATTACTTATTGGAATGACATGCTTGACTTACTTTAAATTATTGATTGTCAAAACGGCTATAAAACATTCCTATGGTGGATATAAACTGAGACACGGTCAACACGAAACATTCTGAAGACGTGAACCAAACGTTCAAACTTTCAAAGGTATGGAGGAGAAAAATGACCAAAATTCCAGATTTTTATTCAGTTTGCTTGATTTTCAGTTTTGGCTGAAACAACATGTTGTTATGAGGAAACTAACTTTGTCCGATAAACTTTGACGGTGAAGACAGTGTGCTCTGGAGAGGTAAAAGATTCCATTATTATTTATTTAAATATCTTTTTATTGACCACCAATAGATAACAGATACATGTCAGAAAAACATCCTTTGAATATTGCTCGTATTTTTACATTTAAATGTCAAACACACACTCACCCCCCATCCCGAATAATGACTGTGATGTAGAACCTTAAATTGTATTATCAAGTTTTACACAAAATGTACTGTTATTTACTTTCTGTAAAGCATTGATCCAACAATTCTCCTCCAGCTCCTCTCCCAACTCGTTCTCCCACTCAGTCCTAATCCCCATAACGATTCATTTTTCATGGAGGCAATAAATTTATTTGTTCTCGAGATTATTTTTTTCTTGTTTAAATCCCTTGTCTGTGCCATCTGATAAATGCAGAATCTAGCTTACCTGGGAGGAAGAGGTGATTATTAAGAATAGAGCTGGTGTAGAGAAACCCGTTAAAACCAAAAGTCTGTCTAAACTGGGACCAAATCTTGAGCGTATTAATGACACCTGGGTCATTGGTGAATTCAGAGGGAGAGAGGAGGGGGGTTACGAGGAGACCAAAGCCCCAAGAGATGTCAAGAAGCAAGATGTGGCCTCCATGTGGCACCATTGAGTATCCGGAGAATAAGCCAGTAAATAGGTTTTTGAATATTTGCAGCCCAATAGTAGTGACGCATGTTTGGGAGATCCAAGCCACCCTCTATTTTAGTTCTCTGTTGTAGTTCCAGCCTAATTCTTGGTTTCTTATCATGCCATATAAAAGATTTGAATACTTTATCGATCGATTTAAAGAAAGATTTGGGGAGGTAAAATGGAATACACTGAAACAAATATATAAATCTGGGGTGCATGTTCATTTTTATACAATTTACTTTTCCTGCTAAAGATAGGTGAATTAATTTCCATCTCTTCAGATCTAGTTTGACTTTTTCAAACAGTGGACAAAAGTTTTTTATGGTAGAGTTTCTGTAGGTCCCTTGTAATATTAGATAGATACTTAAAGCCATTCTTAGACCATTTAAATGGCAAGACATTATCCTGTATTTGAAGGGCCAAGTCATTCACAGGGTAGCACTCACTTTTACTAAGGTTGAGTTTGTACCCAGAGAGAGTACAAAAACTCTTTAGAGCGTGGATAATGTGGGGTACATTTGAGACAGGGTCAGATAGGTACAATAATAACTCATCTGCGTATAAAGATTCCATTTTAATCCTGTTTGTAACAACCATCACTGTTGCTGTGTGTAGTTAAACCTGGAGTTTATCTACAGTTTATCCTGCACTGATCCGACTTCTAGAAATGTGAGCTTTTCAGCTGCTTCCATCCACTACTTATGTATTTTTAAAGGCAGATGCAAACTTGGCACACCGATATGAACGATTCTGATGAAAACCTTTACTTTGGTGATATACGTCAGTTGGTTTGTATACTTGCTCCCACCAGTTGCTGCTGTCAGGTATTATTATATTATTGATGATCCGGGCAACTTGACGTTCATATCTGATGTACAGTTTTTCCTATGATTGGAAATGAAACATTAAGCAACAGTTGACAAATGTGAAATTAAAAATCACATATTTTAAAGATGCTTAAGGGAATTGAAGGAAAATAAATGAAGAATGAAGAAATATTTATGATGCTGTTTTGTCTTAACTTTGTTTAACATTTTTCTTCTTTGTTTTCAGATAAAAGCAGGAAAGACGACGGCTTAAAGGGGAAACCAGACATTTACAGTAAGTTGCTGCTGCCTGTGTTTATTACGACAGCCAATCAGAAATCAGATTTTCTTCTTCTCTTTTATCATCCAGCTGTGTCCAAGCCTGACGAGGGCAACGATATTTTGGACAGTGCTCTGCCTTGTCCTGAAGACTACGCTCAGTTCTGTGAACACGGCCAGTGTGAGATGAGACATAACCTGCCCACCTGCAGGTAAGAACACCCCTCTGTTAGTTTAACGAACCAGTTCAGAACCTCAATCCGGTCCACTTCTCCCTGTATCCCAGGTTCTAATTCATTTCATGTGTTCAGCTGTTCGGTCACTGTAGAGTAGCCATGGTAACCAAGCTGTGTTTGCGTTTGGGTCAGGTGTGAAGCTGCGTACGGCGGCCCTCAGTGCGACCAGCTGCTGGACTTTAACATCCTGTACGTGGTGCCAAGCGGCCAGAAGCTGCACTACGTCCTCATCGCAGCCATCATCGGAGCAGTCCAGATCGCTGTCATTGTTGCTGTGGTGATGTGCTTCACCAGGTATGCACATCTGCTGCAGGTTCAATGCAAACTATCAGTCACCATGTCAACATTTCTGAGTAACTGGTGCAGTTTCCATGAGCTGGATTTGGTTTCACAGTCGCTAAGACGCAGTACCATGTGTCAACCAGCAGAGGACACTTAACTCATTTTCCAATGAACAGACCAGCTGGTGAAGGTCAAGGGCCTTATTTATAAAACTGTTTTGGTTTGAAAGATATTGAAAAAAATTGAAAATGTTGCTTTAGAAGATTCTAAGGATCCAAAATAAAAGTTTTCAGGAATAAATCACCCTAATTTTTCTTTCCAATCTTTCTTCTGATCTTTCCGTTCCTCCTGGTTTTTCTCCAGCCTTTCTAAAGGACTTTTAATCATTTTCATTGGATGTTGGCTGTTTTTTTTTTTTTTTACTTCTAAGTGTATTTTGGAATGCATTTTATTAATTTGTACTGTATTTTGCTCTTTTCTTCCTGAACTTACTTGATCAGCATCATGTTTGACCCCTGGTGATTTTGCTGGATGCATCTGCTTACTGTTGACATGCACTTCCTCTTGTGTCCTGCAGGAGGTGCAACAAGTCGAAGCGTGGTCGCAGACAGAAGCAGCATCTGGGCCACTTCCCGTCAGGAACCTCCTCTCGGATGATGTAGCCATCATCCTTTTATTCCTCCTCATGTTTTTATATAAAAATCCAACCAGTCCAGTTTTCGTACTACGCAGACAGACTGCAGTTTTATATCGACTTCCTGGTGCCTCTTTTATTATTTCCCCTCTTTTTTATTGTATATGATTTGTGATTTTTTAAAGGGGCCTTATTTGTCAGATTTCCCTTCACGTTTTCCTGTTGTTGTTTCTGTCCAGCTGCTTTCGAGCTTCGAACACTGTGGATTCAACAGGAAGCTGAAACTTTATTAATCTGATTGTATCGTCACTGCGGCGTCATCATCAAACTGGCGTCGTGCAGGTTGTGTTTTAGTTTATGCCCTGTGGGACGCACGCTGACACTGTTTTACTGGTTTGCTTTGGTTTTACCTTTAGAATCGTGTGTCAAACTGTTTATGTGGCCTAGAAAATGCAACACAGTAAAGTAAAATCTGAAATATGCTGGATGATTGTGCTTGAAATTTTCTTTTCTAGATCTGTGTTGCTGATTTTGTTGTTGTGACTTTCTCAGCCAGTGTTTCCATGTTTTACTGCTGCTGAACTGTTCCGGAGATTTTACTTTCCAACATGTATGGCTGAGAAACTGTTTAATTACTTGGAAAATCAATGTTTTCAGCTTTGATAGCATCATATCTTATATAAATAAGAAAAATACTCTTCACCTTATTAGATCAGGCTGGTACCGATTACCAGAGATCTGACTGAGCAGTTTGGATTTTTTAAGGACAATGCCCCATGAAAGAGAAAAGGTTGACAGATGTAGACATTTTAAATCCAACTGAAAATTATTCAATTTAAAGTCTCTCCATTTATGGACCAAAGCATATGACCCTAACATTTATTTATTACTAAACTCAAAAAATGTGCGTCAAAGCCAATGTTGTTAAAAAAACGCATTCAAAGTGGTGGCAGTTCTTAGATATTAAACATTAAATGAACAGGGAAAACTTTGATTTTTCAGTTTTTTGCCTGCTGATCATGAAATCAGGAAAATAACTGGTTCTGATCTCTGACTACTTGATTGGTACATCCTTACTGCATGTCAAGTAGTAAAAAGAGATCTATATTAAAAACTAGTTTCATTAACATTCATGAAATGTAAACCCTATAACTTCAGGTCAACTCATTTCGGATCTGCTCTGCCTTCTGATCTGATACAAACTGCACTGATATAGGCGTGGGCCAGTATGAACAGCTATGATCAATTTAAGTGAAAATACCACAGTTTCACGGTTTACCACCTTGTTCTTTACAGACGGATCGAAGTCGAACACCCTGATGTTAGCTGGGCGGTTAGTCTCCATCACCTCAGGAAGAGCCTGCAGTCAGCTGCTTACAGGGATGCTGCTTGTTGCTTCCCAGCTGTAGAGTCGACACGGTGATACCTTCATAACAGTAGCCATGTAGTCTGTTTTTTTTTCTGTCTTTATCATAAGGATGGTAAAGTGTGGTAGACTTCTTTCAGCCAGCTGATCAGCAATGCACAGTAACAGGTGGGGAAGGGGCAGATATTACAGCTATATTACATACAACCAGTCGATCCACCATATTAACCACAGCAACCAGTCCATGCCTGGTTTGTTGGCATCAACTCTGGTGTCAAAGCTTTTTTATTTTGGACCGGCTTCAGCAGAATCTTGTGCTGCTGAACTCTCAGGAACAGAAATTGTCCTAAATGGATATGAAACTTGGTTTTCAGATGAATGTGACAGATTGTGTTGTTAAGAGAATAAAGGAGAGCGGTTCTTTTATTCTTACTCAGAGCTGTTATGAGCAGCAGCTAAATGCTCTCATTTGGTTTTTGTCTACTAATGGTTTTATGTCTGATGGAATTTAAAATGACAATATTATTCTTCTGGACAGTAACATAATGTTTTTGCTCCATATTTAAAACATTTCCTTTCAAATTCATAATAATTATTTATTTTGTAGCTAAAATTAAAGTGACAAAATCTTGTGACAATTCTTTCCTGTAAATCACTTCTGTTTGACTCAACTTTTTGTCCCAAGCATGTTGTAAAGCCTTAAATCTCCAGGGGGCGCTCTCCATCTGGACTCCAGGATGAACCGGGACCAAAAGCCCCCTCTGCTGTTTGTTTTCTGTTTTGTTGCGTCTCACAGGGTCAAAAATAGAAAATTTGACATTTAACGTGACTTTATGTTCTTTGTTCTGTGTTTGTTATGATGAGATGCACCTGAAAACCAAAATGCTGTTTTTTCTACTGCTTAGGAATTAATGAGGTACAAGCTGACATGTACAGGTTATTATTATTATTATTATTATTATAATTGTTGCTTAATTCTCAGATGACACCATTCCGGAAATGGATAAGGATGTTTTTGTGTGTGTTTGAACCAGCCGAGGATAATTTAAAATGTTTTTTTTTCATATTAAAATTTGTAATGATGGTACGAAGTGTCTGATTTATTGTGGTAGGAAGAGTAGATCGATAAGCTGGCCAGAGGTTCCTTCATGTCTTGCTGACCTGAGATCAGATGTTCTCTGGGTTGTGGCTCCCGCAGGAACTCGGCCTGATTTTACTGTAGATGTTGCGTCCTGCATGAACCAGTGAAGCTGTTTAGACTGTGCTGTTGCTGAACTAGAATTAAATTATGATGTTTGAACTTTTGTGT
>NC_061813.1:40149941-40264941 GCF_021462225.1 Girardinichthys multiradiatus
TAATAATTATTTAAATGTATCTGTACTGAATAACTATCTACTATGGGAGATTTATCTTGCTTCTTTTCCATTATTGACATATCTACTGTTGCTTCTGGTAGAATCCATGGTGGTATAATTGATATTGGTGATGTTTGACTAATTTCTAAATCATTTTAAATTATTTTACTTTATTTTCAATTGTCCATCCAAAACTCTTCATTTCTTTCTTTTCTTTTTCCCAACATGGATTTAAAATTTCCCAAATTGGATGATCCAAGTTATTACCTTGTAAATTTAACCAATAATTTATTTCTAGTTTTATTCTTCTTAACTCTAACGGCATTTCTCCCATTTCTATTTCTATTGCTGCTGTTGGTGTAGTTTTAAATGCTCCAGTACATAATCTTAATGCCTGATGTTGGATAATATCTAATTTAACCAGATGTGTTTTAGCTGCTGAACCGTAAACTATACAACCAAAGTCTATATTAGATCTTATCATTCTTGTGTAAATCTGTTTTAGTGATTTCCTATCTGCTCCCCAGTCACTGCCAGCCAAGCATCTCATAATATTTAAAGTTTTCTTACATTTATCAACAACTTTTTGAATATGTATATTCCATTTTAGTTTTTCATCAAACCATAATCCTAAAAATTTTAGATACTTTACTTGCTCTAATTCTTGGTTATATAATTTTAATTTTATTTCCTTGTTTATTTTTTTCTGATTAAATATCATTACTTTGGTTTTTTCAACTGAAAACTTAAATCCCCATTGTAACGCCCATTTCTCTATTTCAATAATAACCTCTTGTAATTTCTTTACAATGAAATCTACATTTTTTCCTCTTTTCCAAACAGCTCCATCATCTGCAAAAAGTGAACATCTCATTACTTTTCCAATATCTTTAAATACATCATTTATCATAATTGAAAACAATAACGGACTTATAATACTCCCCTGTGGAGTTCCATTTTCTACTATATATTTTCCTGAGACCACTTCCCCAATTCTAACTTGTATTTTCCTATTTGTTAAAAAGTCTTTGATCCATTTAAATATTTTCCCTTTAATGCCCAGTATTTGTAATTTAATTAATAATCCTTCCACCCACATCATATCAAATGCTTTTTCTATATCAAAAAATACTGCCACTACACTTTCTTTATTTACCTGTGCTCTTCTAATTTTATGCTCTAAGCAAAGCATTGGATCATTAGTACTCCTCCCTTTTCTAAAACCACTTTGATACTTTGACATATATCCTTTATTATTTAAATAATATATTAGTCTACTATTAATCATTTTTTCCATTATTTTACATAGATTTGATGTTAAGGCTATTGGTCTATAATTTCCTGGATTTGATTTATCTTTTCCTGGTTTAACTATTGGTACTATAATTGATTCCTTCCAGCTCAGTGGTAATATTCCCTCCACCCATATTTTATTATATAATTGTAATATTATATCTAGAGTAAGACTTGTGGAAAGGTGGGGCTTTTATTTGGATAATGGCGCCACAGGAAGTCCGCAGTTACCCCCTTTCCTGGCTGTGCTGGAAGAAGGTTAATGCACTTTATTTTGAAAAGTTCCAGGAAAGTATGTACCGGAGTTTTAGTGTTGAAACCCATGGCTGTGGTCCCAACAGTCATGCAGGAAGAAACCATATGTTGTCCAGATTGTGTCAGAGATACTGGATTATCAATGCAAACTGCTGCCAGAAACATCCTGTCTGACTGTGTGACCTGCAGAAGAAATAGAGGAAAACCTCAGGAACAAAAAATGGCCGACCTGCCCCAGGAAAGAGTAGTTCCAGACAAAGATCCAATTACAGATGTTGGAGTTGATTATTTTGGTCCCATTGATGTCAAAAGGGGCAGGAGTGATATTTACTTGCCCAACCAGTCGTGCTGTTCATTTGGAAGTGGCTCTTGATGCAGATTCTTGTATTAATGCGATCAGAAGATTAATCTGTAGACGTGGTCCAGTTTCCTCCATCAGGACAGATAATGGCACAAATTTTGTGGGAGCCCACAGAGAACAGAAAGAAAGTCTGACCGCCTTGACCCAGAGCAAAATCCAAAGAGCTCTGGTCCAGGATGGCATAAACTGGCTTTTTAATACATTTTCTTACCTTTTTTTTACTTGTTCCATCTCTCACATTTTATCATTAGATATGGATCAGAACCAGAAAAACAAGATCCTAGATACTAGCTGGGATAAACTTGATCTGTACGTTGAAACCAACTGCTGAGAGTCATTAAGCCTCAACAGAAATAATATTCAGGCTTCACTATAACATCATAAACTGAGCTTTAATGAGACTCTTCAGATTTCTTGTCCTTGATAAGCTTTGATAGATCAGCAGAGTGGAAACAGCTGTTTCTTTTCTCTCTGTCTCTCCAGGTAGCGGAGCGTCGTCCAGGTAAACAGCAATGACACCCCTGCTCTAATCTTTCCACCTGTAGTTGTTTTATTGTGCCCTTTTTGCTCTTTTGGTTGATAAAAACTTGGTGTATTTTGCACCTGGGTCCTAATAAAGCACCAAACATCCAAGAATGATCTCTACTAACTGATGATATTTGCCCCTCATCTTGGAAATAAAATATTAAATGTTTTCACGCACCCCTGCAATGCGCTCATGCACCACTAGGGGTACGAGTACCCCCGGTTGGGAATCACTGTCATAGCCGGGCCCTGTAGCGCCTCCTAGAGGGCAGCAATGGAGACACAAGATGTAGAGGGTGAGTGTTCTGCAGGTTCTGCTGTAGCAGCTGGACCTGTAGATGTCTTTCAGGGGGACCAATGATGTTTGGTACCGTGTCCACTGCCGTCTGGAGAGCGGCCCTGTGTGCCTCTGAACAGTTTCAGAACCAGGCCAGGATGGAGTAGGTCCATCTGCTCTCTGTTGAGCTGAGATAAACATCCTCAGCAGACTGGCAGAGATGTGGCTTCTCTTCAGGTTCCTGAGGAACCACAGTCTGCTGTTTGGACTCCATTGAAGGTTCCTGTTAATGTGGCTCCATAGAAACCTGAATCTGCTCACCTGCGCCACCTCCTGGTCTATCCTGGTAGAGACAGAATGAAGACTGGAAACCAGTGGAAACATCTAGAGAAGAAATATTTCAGAACAAATAAAAAGAAAGATAAATATTCCTCTAAGATTCCCACATTTCCATCAGATTCATGGTCTCTAAAGCTGCTCTGACTGAACCTCACTGACAGTCCAGCTTTTCAGTTCCTCTCATGGATTTTTATTGGGAATCAAGTGAGACACGACCTGCTGATGTTTGATTCAAATCAATGTTTTAAAGGTAGAAACTGAACAAAAGAATCCAGATAACTTGTTAAACTTCTGGTTTAAATTCAGTTTTTACTAAATCTAAATCCATGTTTGATGTATGAATCATTTTAATAACTCCTCATTTTAACCACAACTTTAACTTTAAAACTCAACACATCTAAAAATGATTTTCTATTTTTCTGCCTGTCTGCTCGGATGCCAGATGTCGTCTTTCTCATGTTCTAAAGTTATTTATGTAACAGGGGGAAGATCTAAGAATCCAGGTTCTGTAGAGCAGCTTCTAGTTCTGGTACGTCTGAAATGTCAGAACAAGAAACATGAAAAACGTTAAAGATTCATGTTTGAATTTATGATGAAAACAGAAAATCTCTTTTCCTTCTTCAACATCCACAGTGGACTTCATGAGGAGCTGCAGGGTGAAGGTTTTACCTCCACAGACCCTGAACATGATTAAAATCTATGTTCTGACCTCAGCAGAGCTGAACTGCACAATGAGCCACAGATCCAACAGAACCAGAACCGTTCTGCAGCAAGAACAGAGAAAATCCTCCAAACATGATCTGAAAGTTTCTGAGCTGCTACAGAAAGTGTTTCCAATGCTCACCAAAGGAGATGCTGGAGAAGAAGAAACTTTATCTTTACTAAGTTTATATTTTACCGTCAGAAAGAAGGAAATAAAAAATATCTGATTTAAAATCATCAAGAAAAGCTTCATCCTCCGATTGAAGAAACCATAATTTACTCTCTGAGATGTTTGCAGCAACAGATAAAATGACAAGAGCTGCTGAAACATTAGCATCAAACATCTAAAATCTAATAAAAAGATGTAAAAACGGCATCACAATGAAGAAAACATGCAGCCCGAAAACGTCTGAATTGAGCTTTATTTCATGTTTCTTGGTTTCAGGCTGAAAATGAATCAGTGAGAAAAAAGATCAACTTTACAGTTTAATCAAATCCAGATCAAAACTACATGGAGCCACTAAATGCAGCTTAGTTTTAATTTCATCTTCATTGGTCCAGAGAGACAAACAATATCAGACACTAAATGACAGACATTAGAAAATAAACAGGATAAAAATCTCTAAACTCAGAGTTCATCATCAGGATCCAGTCAGAGTCTCTTTAAACTCAAACTGCTGCAGCTTCAACCTCTGTGGATCATCAGGACACAGCTCAGCTTCTCTCCTGAACAAAGATCATCACCTCCATGACCTGCAGAGAGAAGAAGGAGCAACAGAGGAGATCAATGAGTGTTTCCAGCCTCTCTCCATCAGCTGTCAGTCAGTGATGCAGCACATCCAGTATAAAGAGCAGCAGGGACTTCAGTCCTGTTCAGAGCAGCTGTGGAGCAGCTGTGGAGCGTAGCCAGCTTCCTTTCAGCTCTCATGTTAACGTGTTGGAGTGAACACACTGAGCTCCAAGCTCACACACCTGCACACACTTTTAGCATCAAGTCTGTTTCCTCTGCAGGTTTCACTCCAGTCCACAGTGGAAACCAACTGCTGAGAGTCATGAAGGCTTCATTTCTGCACCAACACTGTAGTGATGATTTACTGCTGCTACATGTCAACTGCTGCTCCATTTAAACACACAAACTCTGGTTGTTGATGAACATCTCATCTGTTTCTGAAACATCAGCTGACAAACAAACATGGAGGCTGTCCCTGAACACATCTGGATGAAGCTAATGACAGAAGGACACATGTCCAGATGTGATGAGTGGACTTCAGCAGAGCTTCTACTCTGTATAAAGACCACATGGTCACTAAATGTAATGATGGTTTGTGAAATAAGAGCCAGTGGTTTCCAGGCTGCAGTCAGACTGATCTCAGAGCTGTGACAAAGATGAACCTGATCAGTTGTTTCCTGTTGAAATGAGAGAACAAACAGTCTGAGATCAGATCTGATGTTACCACAGTCTGATGAATGAGGACCACTGTCTCTATACATGTTGGAAGCTGTCAGCTGGAATCCAGCTTTATTTCCTGTAGACATGAACACAACAGCAACAGTCATCTTCACATCAACACAAACACAGGAACACAACAAGCTTCTGGCTCATCTGATTGGCTGATTGTTGTCTCTGTGTCCAATCAGGAAGCCTGTCACCATTCTCCTCCCATTGAGAAGCTGCAACTTTTCTGGAAACACTGGATCTTTGCTGTGATCCTAACTGGGTTCAGAACAATACTGCTGACAGCAGCTGGACTCACATCAAACATCTACTTACACATGATTCAGTTTGTAGTCAGGACTCTTTACAAGATCCTCCAGCTGCTGGACATCTGACTCCTTAAGGTTGTTGAAGCCCAGGTCCAAGTATGTCAGATGGGACGGGTTGGACTTCAGAGCTGAGACCAGAGAAGCACAGCTGATCTCTGACAAACTGCAGCCCTTCAATCTGAATAAAGAATAAAACATGTGAGCTGAAGCCAACAGGATGCAGGTTAAAACAGTCCAACAGAACCAGTTAAAGAGCTCTCATTAATATTAATGACAACATGCTGCTGCTTCAATAAAGACCTGCTGACTTCAGCTCTTAAACTCTGTCAGCTCCACCAGCAGCTCCATCAATACAAACTCAGGTTCTGCAGCCAAATTATTCAAGTTTCACAGAAAACAAACAAGTCAGGAGGAATTTTGGAGGAAATATGAACAAATGTAGATTAATGCAGATAAATTCAACTATTTGAATTATTTCACATCCATAAAAACATGATGTCATGGAGAATATTTCATGGAAAACTGACTTGAAGAGCTGAAACACACAGAACCAGAACCTGGTACTGAGACATGTTGTGTTTGAGTATTTTAGTCAGTAAAATCATTCCAGAGCTTCTAAAAGTGTTGAAGCATCAATCAGTGATTATATATTTGTTACTGTCAGACAGATTCCAGGAGCTGAAATTCACTTTTCTAGATTGAGTTGAATCCCCTCTGACCTGCTTCACATGAGGGGGATTTATACACACTGGGGGTCCGAATGCTGTCCTGTTCTGACCTTAGATCAGGGGGTCCAACTCAGTTACACAGAGGAACACAATTAAACACTGGCTCAAAGTCCAGGGACAAACTCAGGAAAATATTCACTAGAATAGAAGATATGAACTTTGTTTTTCAGCTGAATTCTATCAAATTATTCACAGAAATATGAACTGAACTGTTTTAAAGTCATCATGAAGAAAATGTAGAAAAACTGATCTGATGAAGGTTTAAAGAGATTAAAAACATTAAAATAAATGAACCATCAGTATTTTTCATGTCTTCTATCTTCCTCTTTTATCAGCAGTTTTTCTTCTTATTTCTAATAAAACCATTTGACCACAGGCCATTAAAACAAGGGAAATATTCTCTGGATGAAAACACAAACATACAGCTACTAACATTGGAGATGATGGGCAGGGACACTAAAGCCTAACAATGCCTCCACCTTCCAGTCCAGATCATCCACCCTCTCTGTAGATGTTACTGAGAGATGCAACAGCAGCACCGGGAGCTCGTAGCCTCGTACAGAGGAGGAGAACGGGAGCACCAAGTGTCCTCTCCAGGACTGAAGTCTTAGAGAGTTTCTGGGATTCTTCCTGCGTTCCTCACCGTTGTCTATGTTGGCTGAATATTATTAAATAATGCTGCTGGGAATGGGAGTGGGAATTTCCTGCATTATCAGCTCTAAATACACTGGATTCTGGGAAGTTCTGGATAATAGCTGCAACCCCACACTGAAATTCAACTCATTGTTTCATGTTTTCTGCTCATTATTTAATAAATCATGGGAGGAAGTTTGAAAAAGAAAGAAACTTTAACTAGACCAAACCAGTGGAGAAGAAACCAGACTTTACCATGAAGATCCTCAGTGTGGATCAGTATAATATCAGCCATATGTCTGCAGTTTAGTGTCAACACAACTTTCACATCAGAAATATCAGAACTAAACTAAAACATGGTGTCTTACTGCAATATCTGTAGTTTGCAGAGAGAAGATTGTAGAAAACCACAGAGATCCTTCACTCCAGCATCTTTCAGGTCTTTGTTCCAGCCCAGGTCCAGTTCTGTCAGATGGGACGGGTTGGACTTCAGAGCTGAGACCAGAGAAGCACAGCTGATCTCTGACAAACTGCAGCCCTCCAATCTGAATAAAGAATAAAACATGTGAGCTGAAGCCAACAGGATGCAGGTTAAAACAGTCCAACAGAACCAGTTAAAGAACTCTCATTAATATTAATGACAACATGCTGCTGCTTCAATAAAGACCTGCTGACTTCAGCTCTTAAACTCTGTCAGCTCCACCAGCAGCTCCATCAATACAAACTCAGGTTCTGCAGCCAAATTATTCAAGTTTCACAGAAAACAAACAAGTCAGGAGGAATTTTGGAGGAAATATGAACAAATGTACAGGTCCTTCTCAAAATATTAGCATATTGTGATAAAGTTCATTATTTTCCATAATGTCATGATGAAAATGTAACATTCATATATTTTAGATTCATTGCACACTAACTGAAATATTTCAGGTCTTTTATTGTCTTAATACGGATGATTTTGGCATACAGCTCATGAAAACCCAAAATTCCTATCTCACAAAATTAGCATATCATTAAAAGGGTCTCTAAACGAGCTATGAACCTAATCATCTGAATCAACGAGTTAACTCTAAACACCTGCAAAAGATTCCTGAGGCCTTTAAAACTCCCAGCCTGGTTCATCACTCAAAACCCCAATCATGGGTAAGACTGCCGACCTGACTGCTGTCCAGAAGGCCACTATTGACACCCTCAAGCAAGAGGGTAAGACACAGAAAGACATTTCTGAACGAATAGGCTGTTCCCAGAGTGCTGTATCAAGGCACCTCAGTGGGAAGTCTGTGGGAAGGAAAAAGTGTGGCAGAAAACGCTGCACAACAAGAAGAGGTGACCGGACCCTGAGGAAGATTGTGGAGAAGGGCCGATTCCAGACCTTGGGGGACCTGCAGAAGCAGTGGACTGAGTCTGGAGTAGAAACATCCAGAGCCACCGTGCACAGGCGTGTGCAGGAAATGGGCTACAGGTGCCGCATTCCCCAGGTCAAGCCACTTTTGAACCAGAAACAGCGGCAGAAGCGCCTGACCTGGGCTACAGAGAAGCAGCACTGGACTGTTGCTCAGTGGTCCAAAGTACTTTTTTCGGATGAAAGCAAATTCTGCATGTCATTCGGAAATCAAGGTGCCAGAGTCTGGAGGAAGACTGGGGAGAAGGAAATGCCAAAATGCCAGAAGTCCAGTGTCAAGTACCCACAGTCAGTGATGGTCTGGGGTGCCGTGTCAGCTGCTGGTGTTGGTCCACTGTGTTTTATCAAGGGCAGGGTCAATGCAGCTAGCTATCAGGAGATTTTGGAGCACTTCATGCTTCCATCTGCTGAAAAGCTTTATGGAGATGAAGATTTCATTTTTCAGCATGACCTGGCACCTGCTCACAGTGCCAAAACCACTGGTAAATGGTTTACTGACCATGGTATCACTGTGCTCAATTGGCCTGCCAACTCTCCTGACCTGAACCCCATAGAGAATCTGTGGGATATTGTGAAGAGAACGTTGAGAGACTCAAGACCCAACACTCTGGATGAGCTAAAGGCTGCTATCGAAGCATCCTGGGCCTCCATAAGACCTCAGCAGTGCCACAGGCTGATTGCCTCCATGCCACGCCGCATTGAAGCAGTCATTTCTGCCAAAGGATTCCTGACCAAGTATTGAGTGCATAACTGTACATGATTATTTGAAGGTTGACGTTTTTTGTATTAAAAACACTTTTCTTTTATTGGTCGGATGAAATATGCTAATTTTGTGAGATAGGAATTTTGGGTTTTCATGAGCTGTATGCCAAAATCATCCATATTAAGACAATAAAAGACCTGAAATATTTCAGTTAGTGTGCAATGAATCTAAAATACATGAATGTTAAATTTTCATCATGACATTATGGAAAATAATAAACTTTATCACAATATGCTAATATTTGGAGAAGGACCTGTAGATTAATGCAGATAAATTCAACTATTTGAATTATTTCACAGCCATAAAAACATGATGTCATGGAGAATATTTCATGGAAAACTGACTTGAAGAGCTGAAACACACAGAACCAGAACCTGGTACTGAGACATGTTGTGTTTGAGTATTTTAGTCAGTAAAATCATTCCAGAGCTTCTAAAAGTGTTGAAGCATCAATCAGTGATTATATATTTGTTACTGTCAGACAAATTCCAGGAGCTGAAATTCACTTTTCTAGATTGGGTTGAATCCCCTCTGACCTGCTTCACATGAGGGGGATTTATACACACTGGGGGTCCAAATGCTGTCCTGTTCTGACCTTAGATCAGGGGGTCCAACTCAGTTACACAGAGGGACACAATTAAACACTGGCTCCAAGTCCAGGGACAAACTCAGGAAAATATTTACTAGAATAGAAGATATGAACTTTGTTTTTCAGCTGAATTCTATCAAATTATTCACAGAAATATGAACTGAACTGTTTTAAAGTCATCCTGGAGAAAATGTAGAAAAACTGATCTGATGAAGGTTTAAAGAGATTAAAAACATTCAAATAAATGAACCATCAGTATTTTTATGTCTTCTATCTTCCTCTTTATCAGCAGTTTTTCTTCTTATTTCTAATAAAATCATTTGACCACAGGTCATTAAAACAACGGAAATATTCTCTGGATGAAAACCCAAACATACAGCTATGTTGGAACCACAGACATGGATTTCAACATTAAACTCCGGTACAAACTTTTCTGGAACTTTCAAAATAAATTGCATTTAACTGACTTCCAGCAACTGAGGAAAGAGGGGTAGCAGCAGACTTCCCATGATGCCACTGTCTGAATAAGAGCAGCCCCTCTCCAACAAGACGATCTCTTCCACTGTTCCTCCTTGCGGGACCAGAATTGGAGAGGCAGCGCGCTGATGTCTCTTTGCTGGCAAACAGACATAAACTCTTCAACTGGATCCAAGGAAACCATGCTATCATCGATCATATGCAAAGATAAGTACGGATGAAATACTGTCTGTGTATCCGGTATTTTCATTCATGAACGGGAAAATTAAGGTGTAAGAATTGCTTACTTTCTCTCTGAGGCCTGCAGAAGCAAACTGTCCCAGAGATGTTCCCTACAGAGACGCGGTCTCTATGAATCCGAGCGGAGCGTCTCCCAGTCTGAAAGGAAGACAGCAGAGACCCCATCACCATGGTAACGGTAACGTGCAGTGTGGTTGGTGGACAGAACGGGTCGTCTTTCATCCACAGCTACGGAGGTTAGCTGTAGCTAACCGTTTAAAGACTGGTCGTTTCTTCAAATTTCTCCGCCTTGGACAACGTTCCTCACCACAGTTTATGAGGTTAAGTGTTTGGGCAGAATAACATAGAAGTGATTTAGATTGAATTGATCTAAACATTTTTCATTTTATGAAGTTTGGTTTTGTTTGTGTTGAACTCTGCTATCTTGGTGCTAGCAGGCTATCTGCAGCACACGTGTTCAGGTTATGTTCTTTGTATGTTTTTAAAGTTAAGACAAACTTTATTTAAAGGGTTATTTTAAACAGAACATTGATCATAACGCGCCGTCCGCGCTTATGCATTTTAACCTTTTTATTGACGGTATTTTCAAAGGTATGTGTTTGATTCTGGTGCTAAGCTATCAGCCTCTTTTGTTAGCTTTAACTGCTAACAGCTAAGGACACGTGCTAGCTGCTAATATTTACCCAGAAAGGTTTAGTTTTCAATCCAGTAAATAATTTATCCCTAACATTATTTACTAAATTTGATAACTAAGTAAACACCATTAAGCCTCATTTCTCCAGAAAGATTTGGCTCTTTCCAAAATATTCCCTTAATAATATTTCTTTAAATATTATTTTAATAAATAAAGGCAGTTAATTAAACACCGTTGAGAATTAGTCATCCAGAAGGTTGGTTTTATTCAGCAGATCATTATTTAAAACATTATTTTATTAAAATAATATTTAATCTGATCTTGCATTGTGAATGGTTGTCTAAATGTTTGCTGATTATTTTCTAAGTTAGTTCCAAGCCTAACTTAACTTCCCTTCCAGATTCTTCAAGATAATCCTTGGTT
This sequence comes from Girardinichthys multiradiatus, assembly GCF_021462225.1. Classification (NCBI taxonomy): domain Eukaryota; kingdom Metazoa; phylum Chordata; class Actinopteri; order Cyprinodontiformes; family Goodeidae; genus Girardinichthys; species Girardinichthys multiradiatus. Next base: position 40,161,344 of record NC_061813.1, read on the forward strand.
CTCAAACATAAACATTGCATGGTAATGTTGCATCACTCCTTTTGGTCATAATTTTCAATCATCTTTGATCAACTTGTTTATATTGTACATAGTCCATTAGTCTTCATTATTCTTTAATTCTGCTTGGTAGTTTAGTTGGATTGTTTTAGCAAAGTAAAGAGTTTGTTGATTGAAATATGTTTGACTTTGAGTTGACTTATTTTTGTTAATAAATTCTTGTATTTTAAGAAATTGTGTGAATTTATTCCATATATGTGCAGAGTTTATACTGTTCAATAATGTCAGAGCTCGTCTCACACCTTTCTATTTTGTCCTAATACCATCACCTTACTGGGCTGGTATTCACAGGACAACCCTTAACAGACCGAAATATCATTTAATAAAATATTAAAATATTAATATTAAATATTAAATAATCTCAGATTCATAATCCCAACAGCTACTAACATACTAAATAATGTTGCTGGGAATGGGAGTGGGAATTTCCTGCATTATCAGCTCTAAATCCACTGGATTCTGGGAAGTTCTGGATAATAGCTGCAACCCCACACTGAAATTCAACTCATTGTTTCATGTTTTCTGCTCATTATTTAATAAATCATGAGAGGAAGTTTGAAAAAGAAAGAAACTTTAACTAGACCATACCAGTGGAGAAGAAACCAGACTTTACCATGAAGATCCTCAGTGTGGATCAGTATAATATCAGCCATATGTCTGCAGTTTAGTGTCAACACAACTTTCACATCAGAAATATCAGAACTAAACTAAAACATGGTGTCTTACTTCAATATCTGTAGTTTGCAGAGAGGAGTCTGTAGAAAACCACAGAGCTCCTTCACTCCAGAATCTCCTAGTTTGTTGTAGCCCAGGTCCAGTTCTGTCAGATGGGACGGGTTGGACTTCAGAGCTGAGCCCAGAGAAGCACAGCTGATCTCTGACAATCTGCAGCGCTCCAATCTGAATAAAGAATGAAACATGTGAGCTGAAGCCAACAGGATGCAGGTTAAAACAGTCCAATAGAACCAGTTAAAGAACTCTCATTAATATTAATGACAACATGCTGCTGCTTCAATAAAGACCTGCTGACTTCAGCTCTTAAACTCTGTCAGTTCCACCAGCAGCTCCATCAATACAAACTCAGGTTCTGCAGCCAAATTATTCAAGTTTCACAGAAAACAAACAAGTCAGGAGGAATTTTGGAGGAAATATGAACAAATGTAGATTAATGCAGATAAATTCAACTATTTGAATTATTCCACAGCCATAAAAACATGATGTCATGGAGAATATTTCATGGAAAACTGACTTGAAGAGCTGAAACACACAGAACCAGAACCTGGTACTGAGACATGTTGTGTTTGAGTATTTTAGTCAGTAAAATCATTCCAGAGCTTCTAAAAGTGTTGAAGCATCAATCAGTGATTATATATTTGTTACTGTCAGACAGATTCCAGGAGCTTAAATTCACTTTTCTAAATTGGGTTGAATCCCCTCTGACCTGCTTCACATGAGGGGGATTTATACACACTGGATCCGAATGCTGACCTGTTCTGACCTTAGATCAGGGGGTCCAACTCAGTTACACAGAGGGACACAATTAAACACTGGCTCAAAGTCCAGGGACAAACTCAGGAAAATATTCACTAGAATAGAAGATATGAAGTTTGTTTTTCAGCTGAATTCTATCAAATTATTCACAGAAATATGAACTGATCTTCAGTGTGGATCAGTATAATATCAGCCATTTGTCTGCAGTTTAGTGTCAACACAACTCTCACATCAAGGCTTGTTTCAGAAAGCGAGGTTAAGAAGCTCTGAGTAGACCTACTCTGCTCTGTGATAAACAGGGTTTTCAGTTTCAGAACAAGTCGTAACAATTGTTTTACTCAACCCTTAGTTGAATTCAACCAGAGTTTAGCACCAGCGCTAGTAAATAAAAAGCCCTCATCAATGGAAGGCAGATGACATGATTTAATGAGGCAACGGGAGGAAATAGGAAGCCTAGAAGTGTGTATTTCCAGCCAATGGAATTAGAAATATTAATGACGGCATATGGAGAATATCAACACATAATTAAGAAGAAAAGCAACACTGTTGCTGCTGCAGAATAGCGAGAGTTAGCGTGGCAGAGACCAAATCAATGCATGAGTGTGAAGTAGCAGAAAATCAAGATGAAATTTAAAATAAAGTTAAATCAGATAAGGTCCAGTTATAAACTATTGTTCTGTTTAATCTTTACCAACAGAATAACACAATAATTCACTGGATATATTCAACATATGCAATTAATGATGTGTTAGAAGTTTAAGGTTGACTCATGACTTGATAAGAAAAAGAGAAACGCATGGAGCTAAATTGCAGCTCTTGTTAGCTCTCGTTCTCTATAGTTTTACTGAGTTCATCTCCTTCTGCTTTCAACAGTCATTTAATACTTAATGTACAATATAAATTTATTTGATTTAGTGTAAAACTTCATATTACTGTGATTAAAGGGTAAAAACAGGACCTGTTCTGTTGTTCAGAACCCCACAGGTTCTGACTGAGAGACACCATACTGTTGTCTTCCAGCGTGTTGCACTTAGATCGGTCAACATGCCCCAAACATTTTACTTAGTTTCTCATTATTTGTTGGACTTTATTCTTAAATAATTGTCAGAATTGTTTATTAGTCATTGTTGCTTATGAAATAACTTTATTGAGGTGTTGAATAAATTGTAATGTTTTCAAATTGTCTTGGAAAGTTTTTATTTTGCAATTTAAAAAAAGTGTTTTTAATATTTTACACTAATGCAGAGTTTGTACCAGAGAAATGTTCTATTTTTGTTAATTCCAGTATTTTAATCAGAAACTGATTCCAAATATGGTGTCAACATAAACCTAAGTTGTGGATTCCAGGTAGAACAGCGTAATTAATATTTGTATCGTTCCTCTGGGCCTGTCTGTTGACAGGTCAGGTTGTTTTTGTTTGCTGGATTGTTCTTGAGGTGGATTCCTCCACCTGGACCTGGACTTTTCTAGAAGGGTGTAGAACTATAGAAGGTTTCCAATATTAAGAACTAAATCTGAAAACTTGGCCAACTCTTCACACTGATAGTTTGATGTATTAATTGTGTTGTATCATAAAACTATGTCATCTAATCTATCGTTGGGTTCATTAAAGTCGGCTTGTTCATTAAATTCACGTTCCTGTCTCTGTGTCTCATTCAAACACACTGCTGTGCTCCTATAGTTGAACCTATTGCTATATTAATATCATTTATTCAATAATTATCATTACTGTGTTTTACTTGACTACAGTTGTTGCTGCTAAGGGTGGAACAACCAGTTATTAGCTTTAGGGGGTACTTACTTTTCTCAACAAGGCCTCGAAGGTTTGGATTTTTCCCCCTTAATAATAAACACCTTTATTTAGAAACTATATTTTGTGTTTAGTTTGTCTGATATTTATATTTGTTTGATGATCTGAAACATTTAAGTGTGATAAACATAAAAAAAGAAATCATGAAGGACAAACTTTTTCACACCTCTGAATGTCTCTACTGGTTTTAACCTCCATAAAACACTTTGTAATATTCTAACTTAAGACACAGAGTTTAGGGGTTTATTTTTTTCTAAGCCATAATCATCATAATTATAAGAAATAAACGGCTTAAAATATTTCATTCTATGTGTGATGAATCTATATAATATATAAGTTTCACTTAAATGAAATGAGGGACAAAAACTATTGAACTTTTACACAATATTCTAATTTTTTAGATTGACCTTTATAATAATATAAATATTGTTTATTCAGTTTTAATTTGTTTTGTTGCTTAAACTTCCTGAGTTCTTGCTGAACGGTACCACTGGGTCCAGAGACCGCCTGCTGCTTATTCTACATTATTGTGTTTGAGTTACTGGTTGTTTTAAAACCCAGTTTCTGGGTCCTGGTATATCAAACACACATCTTGTCTCTTAGCTAGCACAACCTTGCTAACACACACACACACACACACACACACACAGGTTTTTGCTGATTTCCTTTGTGTTAATAAATTCTGGAGACATTTAAAGAGAAATTGTTTGTATTTATTATCAAAATGTGATAATCAGAAATAACTCATTTTAATTAATAAATGCCCTTGGGTTCTTATTAATAGCTATTAACAGCCAAACAAGGTAATTATTTCCTAATATGATTCATTAATTTGAGTTTTAACATCTTTATTTGTGTGACTGACATAATGGCTGTAAAATAGTTTCATATCTATCAGAAACAAAGTGATGGTTGGTTTATCTCCGTTTTGTCTCATGTATCTGAGAGACGCCTATAACACTGTGGAGCCACCAGGTGGCGCTGTTCTGCTGGTGACCCAGGTTCTTAGAGCTTTGTTCTAAACCTCCTTCAGGGTTTCTGTGGGGAGAGTAAATACTTGGAGAACTTTCTCTGTGTTCTTGGTCTAGAACCTGCAGTTCTGCCTTCTGACCATCATCAAGTTCTCCAGAACTTAACCCAGTAATGGTACTGAGGGCGGCTTGGTTGGAGCTTCTCCTGTTACAGCTGCTTCTAGATAACTGCATGTTGCCATGACAACCACTCAGCCTATCACCAACAACCAGACGTTGTGACTGATTGTTTAAAGGCCGTCCATCTACCTGGTGACATTCAGTCATCCTAACAGAGGATGGACACCAGGGTCAGAGGAGAGGCTGAAGGGGAGGACCAGATAACGTTTGCTGCAGCGAGGACACGGGCCTCCTTCACCACTGATAATATCGGGTCAGAACCAAGATGGAGAAACTTTGAACTAAAGGTTCTTATGAGCTCCCTGATGAAGCATCATTGTTCTCACAGAGACGTGGCTCCAACCGACTCTGACAGCTGTCAGGTTGAAGAGGACGGGTTCTCTCTGACCCGGTCCAACAGAACAGCAGCTTCAGGACAAAGCTGAGATGGTGGTACCATCAGGTTTTAATTTATTTTTATAGTTTAGGCATTTATTATTCTTAATCAGTGCGCTGAGGAGAAACAATTTATTTTACTTCTTTGTAAGCTTTTGTAATTTACATTTTTTCACAACAATGTAAATTATAAAATGCTAAAATATCACAAATAGCTAAAATAGCACAAATAGCACGGCTAGCACAAAAGTAAAAATCAGAGGTTCTAAAGTGAGCGCAGATAACCCAATATGAAGGCCTACCAGCCTCATCGGTGGTTATTTCCAGCCAATGGAAAGCTTCTTTCCATGCTGGATCGATGCCAGACCTCCATTTCCTGTTTGTTAAGCCCTCCAACTTCAGAAATGACGTCCTTGTGTAGGACTGATGCAGTGCTGGAACTGGCTGCAGGCCCGTCATTTTGCTCCTAGCCATTAGTGGAGTGACTGTCACCCGATTTATGACACCGTTTACAGCCACCCTTTAAAGCTGACATGATTTTAGAAAGCTTTACTTTTAGCGGTCGCACAGGGTCAAAGGTTGAAAAGAAACGGGGACAGGCTCAGCGCAATAGTCGACATAAGAACCACATGGAGAGGGAGCCCAGATGTAAGTCAGGCGGTCGATACGCTCATAAAACATGAGGGTAATTTCAGCTTAACGGTGACAATTTTCAGCACAGCGGGCCGCTATGCTGAAAGGAGAGAACCCTGTTATTATTAACATGTTTGTGGTTCTGTATGTGGTTCTGGTATGACTCTGGACTCTGGAGGAACAAAACTTCATTCTTGGCAACGATGCGAAACAAAAACGAGGAATAAAACAATCTTATCTTTTCTTATCGTCTGAATCTTTCCTAAAACAAACTTTAACATTTCTATTAATTAACATCATTTGACTTATTTTTCTCATTTTTGTACATCAGTTCAAAACTATTTAAAGTGGGAACAACTGTAAAATAAAGTTAAATATTCTTAGAGACTGAAATAATATAATAATCTTTTTTACAAAATAAAAACTTCTACAAATTATAATCTAACATTTGGACAGCAGGTTGTTTTTAAATAAAATATATTAGAATCAATTATTTATTAAAATAAGTATTAAAGTATCAGTGAATGATTTTACTTGGATAAATAGAGAAAACTAACTTCAGGATCTTCAGTTTACAGATTGAACTCTTCAGTATCACCAACAGATGCTTCAGTCCAGATTCTCCAAATGTTCTTCCTCCATAGATCCCACTGATGTCCAGTTCAGTCAGGTGGGGGTTGGACTCCAGAGCTGAGGCCACAACTTCACATTCAGCCTCTGAGAGTTTACAGCCAACAAGTCTGTGATTAGAGAAAAAATAAAGTCAGTTCTAATCAAATCAGACAATCTGTGATAAACAGACTAAAACATGATGACTAAACAGTGATGTCATCATCTGATGAACATCTGCTCTTCACATCATTATCCTGTTTGACACACAGAACCTCTGCAGTTCATGGTCTGGTTTAATCCTGGTTCTGGTTGGAGTCATGGTTCAGTTCATGGTCTGGTTTAATCCTGGTTCTGGTTGGAGTCATGGTTTGGGTCATGGTTCTACTGCAGACCTGGTTTTGTTCAAAGCTCCATTTAACCTCAGTGATGGAGACAAACAGAGAATCTGAGGCTCAGGCTTCATGTTCACAGATCAACACTGAAGGTTTTAGCAGCAGCCATCTTGGCTGCCTGTTAGCAGACCTCCCTGTTTGCTGGTTTACGCTCCTGAATTAAATCAGATGTTATTACAGACAAAGCTTTCTGAAGGAAAGCTGTGGGTAAAAAATGGAGACATCAGGAAGAAGATCTTAGTTGCTGTACGACGTTTTTGTAGTTTATTTGGTGAAAATGGGAAATTTAGTCAAAATCAGTTCTAGTTGGAAACAACTTTGGTCCTGGAGTTGATGTGGATGTTCTGACTGCCTCTCTGATCTTCTGGGTTTTTTCAGTAAAGAAGTTAACAAATTCATTGCAGGACCTGGTAGAGTGGAGTTCAGAAGCTACAGTTACAGGAGGGTTTGTTAACCTGTCGACTGAGATTTTATAACTATCTCCAATCAGGGAGAGCAAACCAGTTGTAAACCAGAGCAAACACAGTCTGACCCAAAGTTCAGTGTAAAACATTAAAGCGTTTTACCTAGTTTTAGAGACGGTGGAAAAATGGGCGTGGCCTAACGTATTTTCATTGGCCTTTAATAATGGGGAGTTTGAGTATTAGGACGGTGTTTTTGTTTTTATGGTAAATTTTATTGTTGTGCTTTTATTCTTTTATTTATCCTGTGATATTGATTTTTATTGCTTTAATCTTTTATCCTATTTACCTGTAAAGCACTTTGGTCACTTATTGTGTGTAATAGTGCTATACGAATAAAGGATGATTAAAAACACAAATATTTTAGTAAAGTTATTTTTGTTAAACACAAATGAGCCTCAAATATATTTGATGAGTAATTAATCTCTCACTGTCGGTATTCCAGACTAAACTGTTGTTTTAGGTCAAGGTTTTTAAATTGCTCCTATTGTCATAATTTATGTAGTCAAGGTTCAGGCTTTATTAGGATCTTCTTATGAAAACTCTTGTTTTCTTCATATTTTATGTTTATATCTTATATTTTTCAGATTTTATTTATTTATCAATTCATTCACTTTATTGTTTCTATTTTCTTCCATGTTTTATTGTTTTGCTTGTTCAGTGACCAAACTCTGACCTATAAATTATTCTGGGACACAGTACATTGATAAATACATTGAACAAAAATATCAACGTAACACTTTTATTCATAATCCTGCTAATTATGATCTCATAAGTTCTCGTCTCTCCACAGCCCTACAGACATGATCAACATTGGAGATGTGAAAGCTCCTGAGCAGTGAGATCAGCAGAGGGAGAAGCCTTGTTCCCTCCTTTAACTAGGCCAAAGTTATTGATGTCAAACCTGTGATAGTTTTCAACATCATCTCCCTTAGTCCCAATGAGATGATCCACTGGGGCTACCTTAGATGAAGATGTCCAGGAGAAAAACAGGATGGAGCAGATGGATTAGAAACTGGCAGGATGAAGAAATATGAGGAGACAAGATGAGTAGAGATAAGATGAGGATGAATGGATTAGAGAAGAAGGTTGCATAGAAATCATGAACATCCTGCAAAGGACAGCGTGATAAAAATGCTTGTAGTTAAAGGTCAAAAAACATCCAGAACCAACTTGAATAATGAAGACATCTGGACTCACCGAGCCTTTCTGCAGTTCCTCACAGCTGGAATCAGTCTCAGTCGTCCATTCTCTGTTGTGTTGTACTTCTCCAGGTCCAACTCATCCAGAACCTCCTCTGACATCTGAAGCATGTAGGCCAGAGCTGAACACTGGATCTCTGAGAGCTTCTTCTCTGATCTGTTCTCTGATTTCAGGAACTGTTGGATCTCCTGATAAATTGAGAGGTCCTTCATCTCCATCAGACAGTGGAATATGTTGATGCTTCTGTCTGGAGAGATATAATCAGTGTTCATCTTCTTCAGGTTGTTGATGATTCTCTGGATGGTTTCTGGACAGTTCTCTGTCTGACCCAGCAGACCTCCTAAGAGTCTCTGGTTGGACTCCACAGAGAGGCCATGAAGGAAGCGGACAAACAGGTCCAGGTGACCATTTTTACTGCTGAGGGACTTCTCCATGATTCTCTTCATGAAGCCCTCCAGAGATGTTTTACTGTAGTCTGCTCCCAGGAAGTTCTCTATCACCTCTGTGTTCCTGTTGGTGAAACAGTAGAACATGTAGACTGCAGCCAGAAACTCCTGGATGCTCAGATGAACAAAGCAGTAAACTGGTTTCTGGAAGATCACACTCTCTCTTTTGAAGATCTCTGTACAAACTCCTGAAAACACCGAGGCCTCTGGGACATCTAGACCACACTGCTCCAGGTCTTCTTGGTAGAACATGATGTTTCCTTTCTCCAGATGTTCAAATGCCAGCCTCCCCAGCTTTAGAAGAACTTCCCTGTCAGCTTTCGTCAGCTCCTGTGGACTCCTCTCATGTCCTTCATGGTACTTGTTCTTCTTCCTCCTTGTCTGGACCAGCAGGAAGTGTGAGTACATGTCAGTCATGGTCTTGGGCAGCTCTCCTCTCTGCTCTGTGGTCAACATGTTCTCCAGAACTGTAGCAGTGATCCAGCAGAAGACTGGGATTCCACACATGATGTGGAGGCTCCTGGAGGTCTTGATGTGGGAGATGATTCTGCTGGACAGCTCTTCATCACTGAACCTCCTCCTGAAGTACTCCTCCTTCTGAGCATCAGTGAAGCCTCGTACTTCTGTTACCCTGGCAACACATGAAGGAGGGATCTGATTGGCCGCTGCAGGTCTGGAAGTTATCCAGACGAGAGCCGAGGGCAGCAGGTTCCCCTTGATGAGGTTTGTCAGCAGAACGTTGACTGATGACTTCTGGGTGACATCAGAAACAAGCCGACTGTCGTTGAAGTCCAGAGAAAGTCTGCTTTCATCCAGACCATCAAAGATGAAGAGAAGTTTACAGACAGCCAGCTTCTCTGCTGGGAGCTTCTGGAGTGTTGGATGGAAAACATGGAGCAGCGTGAGAAGACTGTGCTGCTCCTCTCTGATCAAGTTCAGCTCCCTGAATGAAAGCAGAACCACCAGACTGACATCTTGGTTCTCCAAGCCCTCTGCCCAGTCCAGAGTGAACTTCTGCACTGAGAAGGTTTTTCCAACACCAGCGACGCCGTTGGTCAGAACCACTCTGATGGCTCCATGCTGGTCAGGTAAGGGTTTAAAGATGTCGTGGCACCTGATTGGAGACTCATGGAGGTTCTGGATCTTGGAAGCTGTCTCCAGCTGCTCCACCTCATGTTGGGTATTAACCTCTTCACTCTGTCCCTCTGTGATGTAGAGATCAGTGTAGATCCTGTTGAGGAGGGTTCTACTTCCTGTTTCATCACTTCCTTCAGTCACACATTCACATCTCCTCCTCAGACTGATCTTATGTTCCTCTAGAACCTCCTGCAGACCAACATCTGCTGAAACAAAGAAGAAAAGACAACTGAGGTAAAAAACATGATTTAGTGATGAAGTTGGAACAGAACCATCTGTAACATTAGTAGCTGTCATCATTAGAAGGTCTCTAACTTCACATTATGTGATGCTAAACAATACGATCCATCCTCAGAACCAGAACCTTGTTAAACTGGAAGACAGCATATGTCTGCCTCTGTTTGGTGGCCAGTATCTGTTCACTGTCAGCATCTGATTCATAAAGCAGATCAGATGAATAAATGCTGACAGAAACAAGCCCATTAAATGCAGCAGCTTTCAGCAACATCAACTCTTTGCATCATGTCACCATTGTCCTCATTTTACTATTTCTATCTGACCTTCTGTCACAAACACAGCAGCTCCAGAAGAGGCAGAGAGGAAGAAACATGTTTTCTCCCAGCATTTTCAGCCTTAATGAAGGAAATCTAGAGGAAACGCTCTAATCTGCAGGAGAAACATCTCATTGTATCAGGTAGTGTTCACATTTAAAATGGCATTTCTCACTCAAAGACTGAATTTGATGCTTTTAAAGAATAATTCCAGGTTGGAAATGACATGGGACTGATTTGGACCTTTAGAATAAACAACAGATTGTTAGAATGATTACATGTTGTATAAACAGATATATATATACTGTAATATGTGATATATTGTCAGAGTAAATAAAGGTTTCTGTCTCTCAGACTTTCCTTCCTCTTTTTGTGAAAGCAGCAGAGCAGCAGGTTGATTTTTCCACCTTTTTGTTTTCATGCATCAAAATGATCACCAGCTTTAAGGAGATGTTCAGTTTTAATGCATTTAGCACAAAGGTTCTGAAAACAGAACCACTTCAAACCCAATAGGTTGTTGGGTCGAACACAGACGTTACATTTACACCAGCTGGAAATACAGAGATTTAGTTGAAATAATTGATCACAGAAAGACGTTGAAAACTGGAATTTCTAAATAACTAAAGACATGGAACTGGTTCATCAGAGAAGATAGAAGGAAGATCTGATTGGAGATGTTTAGTCTTACCTGGTGAACAGCTGCTCTGATTGGCTGTCAGCAGTCCAGCTCCTGTTCTGGGTCTTTCTCCACAGTAGGGGCTGCTACTCTTCCTCCATCTGTAAAGACATGTCTTCATCACTGAAATAGTTCACTAACACCAGGGTGGGGCTGTCCTACTGAAGCTGAAGATGTTCATGAAGCTCCACCACAAACAAAGGACCAGAAGCTGGGTCATAACAGAACCTCAGAACATTGATGATGTCTGGTTTGAAGTATTTCATTGGATTATATTTGCTATCATGACTGATCTTCTTTTGTTGTATTTGTTCATTTGAAACATCTTCAGGAACAATAATCATTATTCTGTCAGAGTAGAAAACTTCTTCCATCAGAGGCTTAAAGAGACCAAAAACTGACTCAAATCTAGATTCCAGAGTAGAAAGTTGGATCCTTCTTTAATGGTTTAACACCAGTAAACAAGACTCAGCCTCAGTTTGCATTAATCTCAGAACTTTATAAAGATCTGTTTACTGTGACAGAACATTATTTGGACCTGTTAGAAGTTCTAACAACAAGTTCATTGAAGTTCTGGTCTTTTATTTGTCGTATAAAGTTGGATCAACTGAATCTGATGTCATGATGATGCTTTGGACTTTGGTTTTGTGTCACTCTGTAGTTTTATTGTTCTGATAAATTGTTTGCAGTTTTAGTCTTTAGTTACAGTCCATCTTTATGGACCCAGTTCCTGTTTTATTCAGGTGTTCTGGTTCCTTTTATGCACTTTGTTCTGGTTTCCATCTTGTTCTGCTCGTCTCTCTTGTTTCTGGGTTTATTTGTTACTAAAACCATTAAAAATCAGGTTCTGTTCAGCCCATCCGGTTTATCTAAATAGAACCTAAAATGATGTTGAAAGTTGATTTTTTTCTCCATCTTTTCTGATTGGGTCAAGATGTTAAAGGTCAAATAGTTTAGACCAACTGGTGGTCGGCGGGTCGTATATGGCCCGCAACGTCACTCGAAGTGGTTCTTAGATAAATGTTTGAAAATGATTAAAAAGTATAAAAATGTCTCTGAATAAACTGACTTGGTTGTAATGACACAGTTGGCCACTAGATGGAGACGCAGTCTCGGCGTTCTTCTCTACCAGTGAGGAAGACACGTTGAGCCATGGCTAAAAGGAGGAAAGAGAAAACTGGATGTTTCAGGTTTCTGTTCACAGAAACAAGGAAACCTTTGTGTTCAGTCTCCTAGAGACTTTATCTCTCAGCAATACAGCCACAGATGAAGCTCTTCATGGATCATATCTCTGCTGCTGGTGGTGAACAACCTTCAGAGCTGCAACTGTGCAACCTGCAGTCAGATCCATGTTTTCCAGCAAAGAGAAGAGATTTTCCCTCTGGAGTCTGCTTCCACAGTCCAGTTTTCCAGTCCTCCATGTTTGCCCTCAACAACCAGTATGTTTGTGAGAGACGTTTTTCACCAATGAAACACATCAAGTCTAAAGAGAGAAACAGGCTCAGAGATGACTGACTGTTTCATCTGATGCTGATTGGATGCACAAAGATTGACATTAATATCCAGTAAATAGTAAACCAGCAGGCAAAGCCACCAGTTTCTCATGACATCAGAACCAGTAGGACAACTACTGATACTGGTGAGGTAGATCTACTGGGAAAATGTTCAAATCTTTAAAGTTCAGAGTAAAAATGAAAATCAGTTCTTGCAGTTAATGTTTGTCTGCTGTTCTGCAGCTTTCTGTCCTCCTGGAGGTGGATGGTGATTTGTAGGTTTTATTTTCATGATTTTGAACTAAAATAAAAGAAATCACAGAGAGCGTTTACTTTCTGTTTGCTTCAAACGTTTTGTGTTCGTATTTATTAAAAAGAGTCCAACAGTTATACATGCATCTGAACATGAAATATGTTAAGTTACTGCGCTGTATGTTGGTTTAATAAACATACGTAGTTATACTTCAACATATTTAAAATGACACTTTTATTATATCTGGTTTAAGTGTGCGGCCCTCTGGTAGCGGCCCTGACAAACTGTGGCCCCTTCCATCATTTAAGTTGCCCACCTCTGGTTTAGACTATTTAAATAACTGCTCTCTACAGTCTAATATTAGTGGACAAAAAAAGTTATCAAGTTTTTAAGGACCTTCATGTTTTCATATGTCAAACTATCTGGATTTACTGATGAATTTACTGAACAGGTTTGAGTTCAGAACCGAGGACCATAAAGGTTATCAAAAGGTCTAAATCATCATAGGCAGCTATGAATATAAATGTGTTATTCATGTGTTACATTGGGGGTTAAGTGTTTGTTAATAAAATATGAACTGCATAGATTTTAGGGCTCCATGATGATTAGAAAACATGAGATATGTGATCATGTTGCTGAATGCCACAGACAGTTTCTTTCCTCAGGCTGTTGCTCTGATGAACATTTGAAAGTCAGAGTCTCAGAGACAAAACCTCACATACCTGGACTGTTTTTATGATTCATTTATATATAAAAATGATTCATGAGAGCAAAGTGTAGCCAAGTCATATTCCTTGTTTGTTGTGTACACAAAGTTGACAATAAAGCTGATTCTGAACGTTGCCATGACGACTTGCATTAAATAAATAAACATCTAAACAGCATTAATGTCTTTCTGAACTGGGTTCATAGCAAACATTTATTGGTAAATCAGTGCAGTTTTCTTTCTTAGTTCTAATTCATGGTGGATGATTAATGTTGATGAAAGTTGAAGTTTATTTAGTGAATTCAGCCTCTCAGTCTGTCTCTGACATTATGATGTTTTATGGGATGTAATATCTGATCCTTTTGCAGATTGTAGGACTTGTTATGAGCAAAATATCAGAGTTTTATCAGACTTTAGTCTCCAATCTGACCTTTGACCTTCTGTCTGCAGCTGGTTGATGTCTGTGAAATGAGCGCTGTGATTGGTTGAATGTGATGGAGAGAGCAGGAAGTGAAATGTCACAACATAACAGTTTGTTATTGTTCCCACTCCCACACAGTTGGTTCTGTTCTCTCAAAGTCCAGTTTAGGTCAGAACCAAACAAAGAACTAAAGTTATTAAAAATCATGTTTTTGTTTCCCTGCATCAGTTTTAACCAGAAATCAAAGTTTAAACTCTGGTTGGTCTCTGCAGAGTCACATCCATCAGTTAGAAACTGGGTTCTTACTCTGGTTCTGAAGGTCCAGGTTCTTTACTGAAGTCTGGAGGTGTATCTTTGGAGTCATCACTCTTCATGGACAGACAGCTGGATCCTATAGGTTCTGGTCTCCATCTGTGGTTCTGATTTCTGAAACACAAACATGTTGTTCTTCAGATCACATCAATCAGTGAGAAACTGTAATAAAAACCACAGAAGAAGATCTGAACACAGAGAAGAAGAAGGTTTAAAGTTCCAGAGTGAAACATTCAGACTGATCTGTTGGATCAAACTGAACATTATCTTAATGACTGGGTTCTACTGGGTTCTAATGTCCCAAACCAACACCTGCAGGACAACAGCATCATGTTACAGTTTATGTAGCTGATGAGATCATATTTATATGAATTCTTCTACAAAGTACTTCTATAGTATCCACTACTAATACTACAAAGTACCAGAATGTACTGTCCACTGTCACATTGATCACATCTAGTCTGAGAAGGTGGAGAGCAGAGAATCTGTTCCTGATATCAAAACTACAGCTGTTCATCTTGTATGAGGAGCTGATGTGGCCTAGAACCCAGAAACAGAACATTAGAACAAGTCTGATGACCCGAGTCCTCTAGTGCTGCTTTTACCTGTTGACCTTCTTGCTTTGAGTTGAGACTTGGTGTTCCCAGTATATAAACTGGACCCAGTGTTCCCAGTATATAAACTGGACCCAGTGTTCCCAGTATATAAACTGGACCCAGTGTTCCCAGTATATAAACTGGACCCAGTGTTCCCAGTATATAAACTGGACCCAGTGTTCCCAGTATATAAACTGGACCCAGTGTTCCCAGTATATAAACTGGACCCAGTGTTCCCAGTATTTAAACTGGACCCAGTGTTCCCAGTATATAAACTGGACCCAGTGTTCCCAGTATATAAACTGGACCCAGTGTTCCCAGTATTTAAACTGGACCCAGTGTTCCCAGTATATAAACTGGACCCAGTGTTCCCAGTATATAAACTGGACCCAGTGTTCCCAGTATATAAACTGGACCCAGTGTTCCCAGTATATAAACTGGACCCAGTGTTCCCAGTATAGAACCTCCTGTGGTTCACTCTTACAGTGGGTCAGAGAGACGATCTCTGAACCTCGTTGCTCCTCACAGTCTTGGTTGTTCTTGTTTTTATGCAACATTTTCCTCCATCATTGATTCTTTCAGGTCTTCATTCAAACTTCACTGATTTACTGACTAACAGACTTCATGTTTATTCAACTTTAACTTTAAATGAAAATTTATTTACTTTTTATTTATATGCTGAAGATCAACCAGTTAATATTCTATGTATTTTATCTCTATAGAGTCACATGAATCAGTTAGAAACTGGGTTCTTACTTTGGTTCTGAAGGTCCAGGTTCTTTACTCATGTCTGGAGGTTGTCCTTTGGACCGGTCACTCCTCTTGGACGGACAGCTGGATCCTGGAGGTTCTGCTTTACCCTCCTTTAGATTCCAACCATCCATCTTCTGGACTTCAGTCAGGCTGAGAGAGAAACCAGAACCCGTCAGTTCCAGTGATTCAGGTCCAGTAAAGGTCCTGTAAAGCAGAAAGCTGATTCCCATCATGTGTTTAGAGGATCAGAGGAACCTGATCTCAGCAGGTAACATCTGGGGTTGAATTGTTCACTCCTTCACTACTTCATGCACTTTCTGATGTCTGCTAGGTGATCAGAACCATCTGGAGAAGTTCTGGAGAAAATTAGATCTAAAACTGTGTTTGAAACCTTTTAGAGTCTAAACTGGAATCATGTTCCTGGTATGTAGAATAATCCAGACTGAGGTCAGATGTAGTGAATGAAGGAGTGAACATTTCCTATGAAGTAGTGATGTGTTGGTTCTGAACACAGCAGCTTGCTCCATGTTGGAGAACCTTCAGTTAAAGCAGCGGTTCTGAAACCATCCAGGTCCAGATCTCCTTTAGAGAAAGATGGTCTCCAGTCCTCCTGCTGAGTCAGATTTAGTCAATGAGGCAGAGACTCTGTCTACTTTTAAGACTGAGCTTAAAACCTTCTGTATAGATAAAGTTTATAGAGAGGTTATCTGTTCAGCTGTGTTTCTCTCCACAGCTCTGCTACAGACAGAACCTGGTCCAGAACCTGGTCCAGCTGGATGCTGAGTAGAGATCTATCCAACATGTCAGCCTCTGTGGTCATGTGTGCAGCTCAGCAGGAGTTTCCTCTCAGTTAAAGCCAGCAAGCAGCTTTCAGGACCAGAACATCCATCTAAGCTACCAGCTTGGCTCCCTGCAGAGAATAAACAGCTGTTTCACTGAGAGGAATGAAGGCCGCCACCTTGATCAACAAGGTTGGAGAATATTCAATTAATCTGACGCAAAGTTGGAGGGCAAATAAACAAAATATAAGCTGTAATGTGAATTTATATTAAGAAATGAAAATATTAATAAATTATGCCACAATTGATTGATGGAAAATGATTTTTGAATCATTGCTTTTATTAATTTTGCTTCATTTATGGGTATAGTTTTGTTATTTCTGCAGTCAGTCTTAATTTTGGCAGCTTTAGGCTTCCATACTCCTCCACCACGACGCTGCAAGGATAAGAGACTAAAGACAACAGACACAAAGTTCTCTAAAAAACGAGAAGTATGTGTCTGCAGACCCGAAGATCAGTTTCAGAACCTGCAGCTCTAGACCTCTTCTCTTCCGCAACAGCGCCACCTATTGTCCGAGTTCGACGTGGATGGAGATCAGAAAGTAAGTTTTAAACATGAATCAAATTCCTTATTTACTTGTCTTCAATGGGTTTATTTGTTATTTTTGTCTTTAATTTGAGAATTAAATTCTGTTTTGCTGTGATGAGTTTATAATATTTTAACACTTTTTACTTTTATTTATTTTTATTTGATTTTACTTATTTTCTTAGTTTTCTATTTCAATCTGAAACTTTTTCCACGTTGTCATAATGGGTTTTGTGTGTAGAATTTTATTAATTTGATACCATTTGGAAAAAGGCTGGAACATAACTACATGTGTTCTGTTTGGTTCTGAAATGTACTGACGGTCCTAAAGAACCAGCAGGGTAGAGCAGCTGCCTGTCATCAGACTGTCTGCCTCGGATGAAACGGGAGGAAGTCCTGCTGTATCCGCGGAGCATAAATATCCAACCTAAAACTAACTTTACTGCGGTCAAAAGTCTGCAGTTTCACTAAAACTGGAACTTCTTCAGGCAAACGTTGGAGCTTCACCAGTCCAGACAGCTGCTTCTCCTGCCCCCCCACTGAGTGGAGCGGAACCGAGCCGCCTAAAACAAACCAGTGGAAAAGGAGCATTGTTCTCACGGTTTGTGCCGTCCTGTCATGATTCAGCAAATAAAGCCAAGCCACTCTCTCCATTTCATCTGCCATGGTACACAAGAGACCTGCCAAGGAAAATAACCGAGGGTAGCTCCTCCCAATACGCGTCTAGAGCGTCTGAAATGGTGAAATGGCATCGCAACACTTTCTAGACCGACAGATTTCAGTGACTTTGTTTCTCATCGGTTCTAAAAAGTCTTCAGATCAGGGCATGAAATGTTGCCCTTTGAGCTCTTTTAGCCTACTTCATGTTGCCACACAGGTTTGTTTCAGGTGATTATTTCTGGTTATAATGGCAGCTATTAGTTTGGTGCATGACATGAATCTGGTGTTATTGCTCTCACTGTCTAATACTGGTCACTGGAAGTGCTGGACTGGCCCATGATGTCTCCAGACCTAAACCCTATTGAGCATCTGTGGGTCGTCCTCAAACAGAACGTGGAGGAGAACAAGGTCTCTATTGCCCCTTTTCCACTGGTTTGATTAGGCCATCTCGGAACAGCTCTGCAAGGCTCTGCATGCTGTGTGCTGCATTTCCATAGACCCACTTTCGGTCCACTGAAGGGAACACCTCCTGGAGGTCTGGCTTTAAAGCATCATGTGTCGTGCTGCATAACCACGAATGAAGCCCTGCCGCGATGTGCGGTGAAAACCTTGGCTGGCCATTTGATCGGCTACATCAGCAAACACCTTTTCATTCCTTGTCGCCCCATCCAGCTGCCGCTGAATATTACAGTCTCCTATGATCACCAGAAAACCTTCCACCTCGTCGTTGCTCCAAGGAGTAACTTTTCTGGATAACTGTCCGGACTCCATCATATGTTTCTCTCACTCGCTTGAATGCATGTTTGAAAATTGCGGTTGTTTTTTTACGCTGGTCGACTCTCACGGCTGGCCGCGCCCACGGCCAATCAGTGAACAGCCGTTTGTTCACGTCACGTACAGTACCGACTCGGCCTCGCTTAGCCCTGCTAAGAAAGAGGTACCAAAAAAGTAGGTAACAGTACTGAAATAACAGTAATGGAAATGCTCGCAAAGCGAGCCGAGTGGAGCCGAGTCGGGCCAAATCGAGCCAGTGGAAAAGAGGCAAAACATCCAGCAGCACCATAATGTCTCCATGAAGGAGTGGAAGGAGGGTTCCAGTGGCAACCAGTGAAGCTCTAGTGAACTCCAGGCCCAGGAGAATCCTGGAGAATAAAGGTGGCTGCACAAAGTATTGACACTTTGGGCACAATTTGGACATTTTCACTTAGGGGTGTACTCACTTTTGTTGCCAGTGGTTTAAACATTAATGGTTGTGTTGGACACTTGTTTGCTGAATATTGGACCATTTGCACGTTGCTGGACGCCACTATGCCTTTCCAACGTCATCGGCCATTTTGTACCGCAGGATAGTCTGTCCTACAAAACCCAGCAGCCACTGCGGCTGACATGATGGGGCGTCCCAACTCTGATGTCACGGAAAGCATAAATGAAGATGGCCCCTTTAAAACCTTTGCTTTTCAGCTGGAGACCAGACCAGCAACTGAAGAGCATCACGTCTGGAGAAGAGTCCCAAGTGGATTTCATTTATTCTCCTTCGTTGGCCAACGGAAAATTCATGAGAGAGGTTTCTGGAATAAGAAGGCCAGACATTTCACTTTGCCGATCGAAGACGTGAGTTTAACACGTAACCAAAAAACCACGGAGTTTCAAGGAGACGTAACTTTCCCTCCTTGCTTGGTTCTAGTCGACTAGTGACAGTCCGTCATTATTTTTCTACCTTCCTGCCACGGAGGCCACCAAGGAAGAAAACGGACTGTTTTACTGAGTTACCCACGGACGCGTGGACCTCTTCACCCCCGCCCCCCTTTTTTTTTCCTCACTCGCTGCCCCAGAAGGAAGACATCAAGTAAAACCCATCCTTTATTTTTATTTCTTTCTTAGAAATAGTCTGGGCAGGGTACAGGAGGTTTTAGTGCGATTAGATTCGCCATTTAATCTAATGTGTTCTGAATTATATGTGCATGCAACCTTTTATTGAAACTTTGATGTTCTGTGTTGGACGTCTGAAAGCCGCTGTGTTACCCAGCTCTGTGTGTGTCTTGCGGGGTTATTTAACACCTGAGAACCAGCGCAGGTGCACTGTGAGACTGGACTGTTATAATAACCTCATGGTGAAATTTACCATTTTCTTTGTCTTCAACTTCACTGCTTACTAGCTTGCCACCAAAAGTTTTATAACTCTTTGTCTGCTCATCTCGCCCAGCGTTGGGGGATGTTTTATGACTGAGTATAACTAAGTTACAGTTGGAGCAACGCTCCCAACCTCCACTCACCACCACATCCCTTGGTCATCTTATCATTTTTGCCATAACTGCTGTTTTGCTTTATTTTGTTTAGTTAGATATTTTACACCTTTTGTGTAGAACTTTGCTTGTTTGAGTTGGTGAAGATTATTCAATCAGAAGAGCGGATTGTATCAGGCTGATGATTTAATAAATATTCACATAGATAAACAGAAGTTGTGTTTATTTTGTGTAAGAGTGATTCTTCAGTCAAGATAAGGTTAAAAGTTCCCCACGTTTCGGCAGAAACGGTCGATTAAACAGTGACATCTCTGGTAATAGTTATTAATTATTACTGAGTATTTAATGGTTGTAATTATCAAAGGCGTTGATCCACAATTACAACACCAGAAACATCTCTGGTCTCGATTCATAAATGAGGATTTTGGTTAAGAAATTAATTTTGTCAAATTATGATTTTTAATTATAATTATTGATAAATATTAATTAAACAATAATCATAATTTCAACAGTTGTGTGTATTTCAAGGGGACAGCAGATTAACACTGTTATACAATCTGAACAATGACTACTTTACGTTGTATCAAAGTCTCATATCTTTAGTGTTGTCCCATGAAAAGAAGTAATGAAGTATTTACAAAAATGTGAAGGGTGTACTTACTTTTGTAAAATGCTGTATGTTCCACTGAGGACCAGGTTGGTCAGGAAAGCTTCTTCTCTTAATAAATAAAATCATTTAAAAACATTTTCTGTTTATTCAGGTTATTTTTGTCTGATATTAAAACTAGTTTGATGATCTGAAACATTTAAGAGTCACAAAAAGCTGAAAAGAAGAAATTAACATTTTTCTTCTGGTGTAACAAGAGCAGTACTTATTAACAGGAACATCTCAACGGCCTATGACCTCAGACCTCAAGAATCAAGAAGTCGGTTCCTGTTCTGACACGGTCCACCGATAACAGGAGGTTCTGTGGTTCTATGGAACAAGAATCCAGACAGAACCCGCCTCAGAAACCTTTGCTTAAACAGATCTGAGTATCTTTGTTCCTCCTGAGAGGCAGAAACAATTATTAAAAACACATTTATTGCTGCTGACACCAAACAGTGTAAACAGCGCTGCAGACGCAGGTAGATAAAGTACCAGAACCAGAGTTCTGATTATCTCTCTTCACACAGAGAAAAACTCACTGAGAAACACTAAAGTTAGAATAAAATGTGATTTTACCTTCAACTCTAACAGACTGGTTTTAATCCACTGGTTCTTCAGAGATAAAATGGAGTCTGAGGTTCTGTTTCTTGTTCTCGTCCTGCTTCAGTTTAACATGAGACTCAGGAAGTCCTCAGCTCCTCCTTCCTCATTTACAGGAAGTCAGCTGAGCTTGTCTGCAGTCTCTGGTTGGTAGAAAACATGATCAGAACCAGAACTGCACTGAAATCATCAACATCTGGATCTGTTTTAATAACTACTGAGATGATTAATTTTAAGAAGAAGAAGAGAAGAAGAATTCTTTATTTGTCATTGCTCCACATGGGTGCAACAAAATTTTCAAAACAAAACAAAACAGTGCAGGCAAGTAGTGCAAATTAAAGAAAATACATATTAAAAAGTTTAGAAAGTTATAAAAAGTTACAAAAGAAGGACTGTGCAGGTGGTAAAAATATATATTCAAGAATATTTACAGGTTGTTCCAGTATTGCACATGAGGTAGCATATTGCACTTAGTGTTGAAGAAATTGCACGGAATGTATTTACTGTTTATGTCGTTATTGATAGTAACAGTTGTTACAAAGTACATGAGGCGTTCAGGGCAACAACAGCTCTCGGAAAATTTATTGTCTATAAGTGATAGTACGCTCTGTTGTTCTACTATCAACCTTAACATTTTTAGTTAAAATCTTTTAGCTTTTCATTTAGAAAAATAAAAATCTTTGCCTTTTTCATTTTTTAAATATGATCAGAATCTGATAAACACCAGCAGTAGTAGCATTTACGGCCAGGATCTTCCCCATAAGGGCAAATTGCTTAATTATTTCTATGTTGTCTCAACTATTTATTAGAATTTTGTCATTTTACCATCTGTGTTTTATGTGATGATGTTATTTTTTATGCTTTTCTGTGAGCATCGTTAGTTTTTAAGAGACCAGGTGGTTTTTAATCTATGTTCCTTTGTTGTTCCTGTAGAGCTCTTTGAATGATCTTGTGTCTGAATGCTGCTAAACAAATACAACTGTGCTGACATCAGGGATCACTTCTGCTGTGTGTGATAACTGATCTATTTTATAGAAAAGTTAACCTCCAATTATTGCTCTGATCTGGTATTATATAAACAATTTAAATGGCCCTAATCTTTAAGGGGGCATCTTCACTGATATTATGGTAGGAGAAACACGGATATTAAAGATAAACTCATGGTGGCTTCTTTCTGCATCTATACCATCAGGAAAATGACTGAAGAAGAATTATTCAGTCACAGAAGTCATCCCACAGCCGAGTTAGTGTGTAGGTGTGAAGGAGGTGTTTGCATGTGTAGCACTCTAACAAACAGCACTGCTGCTCAACTCAACTTTATTTATATAACTTGGTTTTAAAAGCATACAAGGTGTCAGCGTGCAGCATCCAAATAAAAAGCCTGAAAAAACTGAAAAACCTTCCACCTTGTCAGGGTGGTGTTTTGTGAGCCAGTAAGGGATTGAGAACAGTTTGCAGTTGGATGGAGACAGTTCACTGATTTTGATTTTCAAAAGGATTTAAAGATTGCAGGAAAACAGTGTAGAGAAATCAGAACCAGAGGACTATAATTCTTGGCCGTACCTGTTTGAAAACCCATTTGCAGGAATGTGTGTATATATGCACTTCTGCATCTATGGAACCACCAACTTAAGGTGGGTAGCAATGATTTAAACTATAAGTGGTGTACAGTCTATTAAAATATACAACAAATAACCTGACCCGTTTTACTGTGTCACATGTACCACTGAAATGGGTTTGGTTAAATTTCTCCACAACATTTCTGATGGTTTTTAAGCATATTTTAACCTCTTAAGCCTGACGGGCTAGGCCACTCCCCTTTTTTGCGGCCTATAAAGATAGGTAAAACTCCAACAATTTTTTTTTCCTTAAATATATCGCAAGGGGAGGTTTTAATCTTCCCAAAATAATTCCCCAAATGAGTTTTGCACAAATACCTTTTGGTTTTACAGCAAATTAAACACAGGCGATGACATTTAAGGTCCCTCAGACATTGCTGACTCTATAAACAAAACGGTACAAAAAGCACCTTTCTCTTTGCGGCGCCCCCACATGTCTCATATCATAAACAAACTTGAGACACTGACTTTTCTAACAAGGCAGAACTTGTCTTTCCAGCACCTTCTCTGGTGATGTAATTTGCTTGCACATTACACTCTGTTGGTTGCTGTCCGCCGGCTGCTAGCTTGCGCGCTACTCTGTTAGCTTCCAGTTATGTTTGTAACTGTACATTTTGATGACACACAAGTTAAATGTCATAACCCAAGTATGATTTATTTAAGGTATGTAATTTTTTTTAAAGATATTTTTTTGGCACTAGTGGCCAATTATTTTTTGACAGTAGGCAGACAGGAAAGAGGGGTAGAGAAAGAGAGAGACAAATGTCTCCGGATCCGGGACTCGAACCTGGGACGGCCGCTTCGAGGACTGTAGCCTCTGTATATGGTCGCGCGTTTAACCCCTACACCATCAGCGCCATGCCCTTAAGGTATGTAATTTCAGGCAGAAATTGCTCTAAAACCCCTCAAGGATTAACAAGTTGAGCCTATTTATTGTCTAAAGTCAGGGCCTGCAATTCACTTTTTAAAATAGGGGGGAATTCCTCCTTACGAGCTTTGTAATGGGGGGTTTTATACACTTTGGGGGGGATGTACCTTATGACCCTGACAAAATGTCCTACCTGTACCTCAGATTAATAGGGAGCTTTAATTTGTCATTTTCTCCCTTCTGAGTGGTCATCTTCGTTGGCTCTCTTGTCTCCACGCTGTTCCCTCTTCAGCTTTATTCATCTTTCCCATCTCTTTAGACAGGAGGTAAAGGAAGAAAAATATTTTGAGAATGAAAAACTATCCATTCAACTGCTTGTGAAAGTATCTTTAGATCTTAACATTGTTTAGTCTTACCTCACATCAATACTATTCCTTCTTTTAAGAATTATTTCAGCACTAGAGGCCTTTATTTTGATAGTAGGCAGACAGGAAGGAGGGGCAAAGAGAGGGCAAAGGTCACTTGGAGGACTATAGGACTATGATGCGTTTAAGGACATTCAGGAACATTTATGATGGACATATTTAGCTCCATGGAGACTTATGATGGTCTTTATTCACCAGGTGAAATTATTCAGGAGTATTAATTAAATATCTGTGACATGTTTTAGACACATTAGAAACATAACTGTCAGAGAACAGAACATGTTCTGTGTTTGCTAGAGCTCACCTAAAACCAGATATATATAAAACTATTGAGGGCAAAGTTAATGTAAAGGATGAATTTTTACACTTTTTCTTTATGAAACTAAAGACTTTAAGCCAGGATGAGATTGTCCTTTTGACTCTGGATAGAAACATAGAAGAAAACTGTATGAACTACACAGCGTTACATCTCTCAGAATAATGAGAAGGTTTGTCTCAAAGTGCTGAATGAGTGCAGAGACGATGTTTCTAGATTTATGTCTCATTACTTGGATGAGCTGCTGCCAGAGACTTTCACTAACATTAGGAATCGGTACCAAATTCAGTACTTTTATAGGTACCGACCCAATTCAGTCAGAACCGAACAACATATTCCCAGCTGTTGCATTCAGGGAAATATCTGTAATACATCATCAATATTCTATAAATATGTGACTGGTTTTGAAAGATAACTTGCTTCACCGATAGAAGCAGCTTATATGAAAACACGACGCGCATCTCAGAGGAGAAAATATGATCTTGACAGATTTTCACAGCATTTTAAGTCCATGTTGGAGATTTCCCATCCTCTCAACATCAAGCTAAAGAACCACCAGACTAAGCAGCAGGAATGAAACCAGATGCAAAACGAAGCAGTATTTTCCGAATATCCTGCATAAATAAGCCTGGACTTGTTTTCACATGGACTGGACTCGGGTTTCGGTTTCTGGTGCATTTTTAATTAAAACGTGTTTGGTCTTCATTTAGTGAAGTGACTCACAGCCAGGGTCAAACTGGCATACGGGGCAACCGTGGAAAACCCGGTGAAGCAAGTTATCTTTCAAAACCATCTTTCAAAAACTCCTTCAGAACCTGGAACAAATCTCCATCAGAACCAGACCCAAACTCCATCAGAACCTTATCCAAAATCCATCAGAATCAGATGGAAACTCTATCAGAACCTGGTACAAATCTTCATCAGAACCATGTACAAAACTCCATCTGAACCAGGTCAAAGTCTATCAGAACCAGGTCAAACCTATCAGAACCAGGAAGAAAACTTCACCAGAGCCAGGTCCAAATCTCCTTCAGAATCCGGAGGTCCCTTCTATCAGAACCATGGTCCAACATTCCTCAGAACCAGACCCAAACTCAATCAGAACCAGGAGGAATTCTTCATCAGAACCAGTTAGGAACCCTCCATCAGAACCAGACCCAAACTCCATCAGAACCATGTCCAAAATCCATCAGAATCAGATGGAAACTCTATCAGAACCAGGTACAAATCTTCAACAGAACCATGTACAAACCTCCATCTGAAATAGGTCCAAATTCTATAAGAGCCAAGGAGAAACATTCATCACAACCAGGTCCAAACTCCATCTGAACCAGGTCAAAGTCTATCAGAACCAGGTCAAACCTATCAAAACCAGGAAGAAAACTTCGCCAGAGCCAGGTCCAAATCTCCTTCAGAATCAGGAGGTCCCTTCTATCAGAACCATGGTCCAACATTCCTCAGAACCAGACCCAAACTCAATCAGAACCAGGAGGAATTCTTCATCAGAACCAGTTAGGAACCCTCCATCAGAACCAGACCCAAACTCAAGCAGAACCAGGAACAAATCTCCATCAGAACCGGACACAAACTCCATCAGAACCAGTTAGGACCCCTCCATCAGAACCAGACCCAAACTCCATCAGAACCAGGAGGAATTCTGTATCAGGACCAGTTAGTCACCCACTATCAGAAACAGGTCCAAACTCATTCAGAACCAGGAGGAACCTTCTATCAGAACCAGGTCCAAACTCCTTCAGAACCTGGCAAAAAGCTCCATCAGTACAAGGAAAGAAAAACTCCATCAGAACCAGATCCAAACTCCATCAAAACCAGGAGGAATTCTCCATCAGGACCAGTTAGTCACCCTCTATCAGAACCAGGTCCAAACTCAGTCAGAACCAGAAAGAAACCTCTATCAGAACCAGTTCCAAGAAGCATCAGAACCTGGAATAAATCTCCACAAGAACTGGACCCAAACTCCATCAGAACCAGTTAGGGACCCTCCACCAGAACCAAGTCCAAACTCAATCAGAACCAGGAGGAAACTTCTATCAGAACTAGGAAGAAACAGCCATCAGAACCAGGTCCCAATTCCACCAGAACCTGGCAAAAAAACTCCATAAGAACCTTGAACAATTCTATACCTGAACCATGTACAAGCATCCATCAGAACAAGACCCAAACTCCATCAGAACCAGGAACAAATCTCCATCAAAACCAGACCCAAACTCCAGCAGAACCAGGTCCAAACTCCTTCAGAACCTGGCAAAAAGCTCCATCAGTACAAGGAAAGAAAAACTCCATCAGAACCAGATCCAAACTCCATCAAAACCAGGAGGAATTCTCCATGAGGACCAGTTAGTCACCCACTATCAGAACCAGGTCCAAACTCAGTCAGAACCAGAAAGAAACCTCTATCAGAACCAGTTCCAAGAAGCATCAGAACCTGGAATAAATCTCCACCAGAACTGGACCCAAACTCCATCAGAACCAGTTAGGGACCCTCCACCAGAACCAAGTCCAAACTCAATCAGAACCAGGAGGAAACTTCTATCAGAACCAGATCCAAACTCCAGCAGAACCAGGAACAAATCTCCATCAGAACCGGACACAAACTCCATCAGAACTAGTTAGGAACCCTCCATCAGAACCAGACCCAAACTCCATCAGAACCAGGAGGAATTCTGCATCAGGACCAGTTAGTCACCCACTATCAGAACCAGGTCCAAACTCAGTCAGAACCAGAAAGAAACCTCTATCAGAACCAGTTCCAAGAAGCATCAGAACCTGGAATAACTCTCCACAAGAACTAGACCCAAACTCCATCAGAACCAGTTAGGGACCCTCCACCAGAACCAAGTCCAAACTCAATCAGAACCAGGAGGAACCTTCTATCAGAACCAGGTCCAAACTCCTTCAGAACCTGGCAAAAAGCTCCATCAGTACAAGGAAAGAAAAACTCCATCAGAACCAGATCCAAATTCCATCAAAACCAGGAGGAATTCTCCATCAGGACCAGTTAGTCACCTTCTATCAGAACCAGGTCCAAACTCAGTCAGAACCAGAAAGAAACCTCTATCAGAAACAGTTCCAAGAAGCATCAGAACCTGGAATAACTCTCCACAAGAACTAGACCCAAACTCCATCAGAACCAGTTAGGGACCCTCCACCAGAACCAAGTCCAAACTCAATCAGAACCAGGAAGAAACAG
Source organism: Girardinichthys multiradiatus (assembly GCF_021462225.1). Lineage (NCBI taxonomy): Eukaryota > Metazoa > Chordata > Actinopteri > Cyprinodontiformes > Goodeidae > Girardinichthys > Girardinichthys multiradiatus. The sequence goes on from NC_061813.1 coordinate 40,188,829, forward strand.
TCATCAGAACCAGGTCCCAACTCTACCAGAACCTGGCAAAAAACTCCATAAGAACCTTGAACAATTCTATACCTGAACCATGTACAAGCATCCATCAGAACAAGACCCAAACTCCATCAGAACCAGGAACAAATCTCCATCAAAACCAGACCCAAACTCCATCAGAACCAGGAGGAATTCTCCATCAGGACCAGTTAGGCACCCAATATCAGAACCAGGTCAAAACTCAATCAGAACCAGAAAGAATATGCTAACGTTAGGATTGTAGCTTCTCTTTCTCCTCTCTTAGCTAAAGAACACTTTTGCATTTTTTAGACAATTTCCTGTTTGTTTTTGTATTTCTTCAGCGTATTTGTTGTTAGTTCATTTTTTCTGAAATTTCTCCTATTTTTTTTATGTATTTTAGCTCTGACTTCAACTTCTTAGGCTATATTTTTGCTTCGGTCTATGCTTTTTCAGTTCATTTATGGGCAGCTCTTTCCTGCTTTTATAAAGTTTTTGTCAATTCTTGCATTTCAACAACTCTTTCAACAAGTAGTTTTGAGGAAACTTTAAATTGTTAAACTGTTTTATAGCTAACAGTCTTCCTGCTTAAACAGATCAGATGACAGTTTTTCTTTGCTGTTTCTGCTATTTCTACTAATTTATCAGATTTCAGCAGATATTCTGCAGTCAATTTAAACTTGTTTCTGCCAGCTTTCAGCTACAAAAATTCAGCTTACAGCATTCACACTGCATTTTCGTAGGAAATGCAAATTTTTCTAGGTCTCTTTTTCCCCGTTTTGCCTTACAGAACATCCCAAGGTAAACTGGTGTTTACTATCTGCTGCACATGTGCTGAAATAAATAACCAGTCAGGTCCCTGCAGGCATAATGATGAGGACAGAGCTCTGACAGGTGTGTGGGTGAGTGTAGAGTTTTGTAAAGCGTTACAGTGTGGTTATCGCCTTGCTAAAATCACTGAAGTTTGGCATTTTGAGAAGACCAGCGACACAATCTTTAAAGGTTACATTCACTGCTTTTTAAAGGGTAAGCAGGAGGCTTCAGGCTACCTTTCTGAAGCGGTGGATGAGGAGAGCAGGTCAAAGTATGTAGCAGACTACAAACTTCACCAGGGTATCCAATTAGACGCATGCAAAATCGAGGTGAACCCTGCCAAAAGACAGGTAGCGAAACTGTGCTTAAACAGCTTTTGGGGAAAGTTTGCGCAGCGAAGTGATCTGTCTCAGACCACCGTCATCACTAACCCTGATGAGTTTTTCAGCTTCATGTTCTCGAGTAAATACAGGGTTAACTACTTCTATTTCTTCAACCCTGAAATGTGTGTAGTGCAGTGGAACTACAGCAAACGTGTCATCTCTCCCCCAAGCAAGGTAAACAATGTCTTTATTGCAGCATTCACCACCGCTTATGCGCATTTAAAACTTCTCAGCAGCATGGAGCAATTGCAGGACAGATTGATTTATACTGACACGGACAGTTTGATTTATGTGACAAAAAGTGGTGAAACTCCTCTGGAATTGGGGAATTATCTGGGTGATCTTACTGACGAGCTCGCAGGAGACAGCATTTCAGAGTTTGCATCAACAGGACCCAAGAGTTATGCATACCAGACCAAAAACCAGAAAAGGCTAATGATACGTGCTAAGGGCATCACTCAGACGCATGAATGCAGCGAGAGGGTCAATTTGGACAGCATCAAAGGGCTGGTCGAGGGCTACTTACAGGGGTCAGGTGAGGGTGTCATTGAAATCCCTCAGCACACGATCAGGAGGGATAAAAAGAGATTCCTCTTAAGAAATGCTGCATTTGTTAAAAGGTTTCGGTTGGTGTATGACAAGAGATGCCTTTTTTCTGACGGGACAACTCTGCCTTTCGGTTATTAGAGCATAAGAAGAAGAAGAAGAAAGATAAAATAAAAATGTTGCAATCTGCCAATTTACAGGAGGTTGATTTTGATCCTAGATTTAGAGTGCCTTTCTCATGTATGATAATAGGACCCAGTGGTTGTGGAAAAACCTTTTTTGTAGAAATTGTTTTGCAGAACTGTAATCATGTCATGGATGTTGTTCCAGAAAATATTGTGTGGATTTACACTTCTTTTCAGCCCATGTATGCTGAATTGCAGAAGATGAATAAAAATATTACCTTTGTGGAAGGATTGCCTCATTCTTTTGAAGATGAAAACCTGTTTCCTCCTGATCAGAATCATCTGATTATTCTAGACGATGTTATCGCTCAAGCCTCAGATGATGAAAACGTGATGAAGGTCTTTACCCAGTTTCGTCACCATCGTAATATGAGTGTTATGATGTTGACTCAGAATGTTTTTCATCAAGGAAAGTTCAGTCGCATTATTAGTTTGAACTGTAATTATATGGTGTTGTTTAAGAACCCGAGAGATAAACTCCAGCTGAATATACTGGCCCGTCAAATGTTTCCATCTCAAAAGGGTCTCTTCTTGGAGAGTTTTGAAGACGCAACAAGAGAAGCTCATGGATATTTAATCATCGATTTTACGCCTACCTGCCCAGAACATTTCAGATTGAGAACGGGGATACTTCCTCACCAGTGGCCTGCTGTGTATGTGCCCAGAACAAAGTAAGTCATCATGTCTGCGCGTATAAAAAGGAATGTCCCATTATTCAGAGCTTTGTACCAGGCCACTCCGCAGAAGCGCAGATATTCTCGCACACTGCTCTCCCGACTTTATTCAGGCTCTGTGTGAGATTGCATTGAATATCCTAAAAGGTAACATTAAACTATCACCCTCTCAACACCGACAATTGAAGAAGCAAAGGAAAATCATCAGATTGTTGGGTGATAAAAAAACCGGAATAAAAACTAAACAGCTGACTCTCAAAAACCAGGGAGGTGGTTTTATTCTCCCCATCTTAACTATCTTGCTCCCTTGATCGGTGATCTAGTGGGTGGAATCATCAGGAGATAATGTCTCTCAGAACATCGCAGAAGATGCTTCTCATTTCCCCTCATCAATTCAAGCGTCTGACCCAGTCAGACACGTCCATCAGACAGACGGCGGAGGAGAATTTGAATGCTGAAATGAGAGCGATATTAAACGAGCCGGGTTTGACTTCTTATGAAAAAATCAAGAGATACGATGCACTTTTGCAGAGGTATCTGACTCTACTCAAGCAAGGTGTGAAAGAAGAACAACGGATGAGTTTGACGCTGCAGCATGACACAGAGGTTCCTGAACATGAGCGGTCCCAAGAAAAACAAGGCCCGGGGCAGGACGAGGCCCCTAAAGATCAGGTTGTTATGGATGTACTGAAAAGCCTACCGAAGCATAACCGTAAAAATGAGTACATTTTGATGAAATTATCCGAAAGAATTGAGAGTTGGACTTCGCGAGGTGAATTTGTATATAAAGGGAATGTTGTAAAGGGGTCCCACATGATTGACTTGTTGAAAAATCTCATGCTTCCGTTTAAAAAATCTGGAGCACCGCAACCCCAAGGATGGTCAGACTTTCTACACACCTTGTCAGAGGTAAACATCCCCATATCTTCATTCATTAACCCTTATGTTTGTGATGAATATAGACGTTTCAAAACAGAGGGAGAGGGTACACCCCCCAGCGTTAAGCAGAGAAGAACAAGAAGAAGAAGGCAGATAACTCATTCTCCCCATTGGTCGAGATCCGAGCTGGAAGATCCAAAAAATGCTGATGGGAGGTCAAAAAAGTATCTGCGTAAGACGACATTACCACCCTGATGGATTACATTTTCATCATAAACCGTTATAAGAAAATGAAACATGTGGCCTATTTCTTTTATTCAATAAAATATTTATTGATTATATTTTCAAGTCTAGCTTCGTTCTCTACTTCACACACTAACATATGATATCATTACACAAATATTATATCATAAGAAAAAACAAACAATGGAAAAAAAAAAAAAAGACAATTTAAATTCCAAAACAATCCATAAACATCTCCAAAGAGCATGTTCCGTGAGTATAAAATGTACAACTTTGATTAATGACACATTTCTGATATTTTTTCACAAAGTTAGATACCATTAAATCATTCTTAATCACATCTCCGGTGTATTTTGACAACACTTGCTGCAGTGATAATCCGCACGCTCTATGACATAGATAAAAAATGCAATGGTGACCGCACACAGTGGACAGAGTGTTTTGAAGCTGATTATTATGATACAATATTTTTGAGGATCTGTCTTCTAAAAATGTTACGATGCTTGACGGGTAGAACTCGAAATCCGGAGAGAATCCATAAGAGTCAAAAAAGCTGGATTGACCATTCTCATCCAAAGTCAGAGCTAGCCAGTGTTCTCCAGGCATGTGTGAAGGATGTGTATTCACGATAAAGTAGGCCGGCCCTGGGAATTTGTCAGCTAGCAGCGGCAGCTGGTCGCACGGCCACACACCGCAAAACAAATCTCCCAGCAGATGATGCAGTAGATCCTCAATTTCATGATTATTCATGTCTGATTAGATTAATAATAATCCACCAGCACACGCCTCTTTGAATCAATCTCTAAAATAGAATCATAACAAGCGTAGATGATCAGCGTGGTGGTATGAGGCAACGGGTTTCTGAAACGCATTTCCAGTCTTAAATTCCCACTGGAAACTGGAGGTAGAGCATCTGTGTCCTCACCCGGGTTAAGATTAAATGTGAATAGAGAGTATCCTTGATTAATTCCTGACGTGTTATACTCAGCGGAAGATATTTTAGATGTCGTCCTGCAGCCGTAAACAAGTTGTAATACTCTCTCACTGAATGACCTTGGTTAAAATTGGGCTGGAAGGCTTTAGCAGGAATTTGTCTGCCATCCTTACACAAAGCTAAATATTCCATATCAAAATGATTAAAGTCAAACGGATTGAGATTGCGTGTTCCTGTAAAAGCGTCATGATCCAGTAACGCAATCACCACATACTTGGGAAAGACGCCTAAGAAAAGATTCTCTTGGTTGCATACCCTTGAATTTTCAAGGATGGAATATGTTTTTACATTCACACGTGAAAGTGGATAGAGAGCATTTGCCTTCATTAAAGCTGAAGCGTGCCCCAATCGAACGGCTGGAGAGACGGTAACTTTTTTGATGAACAGAGATACTCCTAATATCCTGAGTTTGAAAGTAGAGTCTCTTGCTGCCATGAGACAAAAGGCATCGTTGGCTCTTGTAAGTTTAATTTTGAGGTCAACAGAGTTTAAAAGAAGTCTCTCGCAGAAAAATATGTCTGCATGCAGGGGGCCTAGGAGATGTACCTCCCTGGAATTTGCCGTAAAGCCTGCTCTGTTGTTAAGACCTTGGTTAGGGCCGTTAGTTGTAACAATAGAGTTCAGAGCACCTGCAGTGTCTTTATAAAAAAGACCAGAGCTAAACTGGGTTTTTAAAGAATCCTCAGAAAAGTTTAACAATGTCTCAATCATGGCTCTATATGGATGTGTAGCGCTGGATTGTGAAATCATTCGATCTCCGAGAGTGACGTCACACTGACTGAAGATGGTGTTTAACGGGTAGTTGATGAGCCCTACAGGTGCATCATCTGGCAGGTTTGTTCCATCCTCATTAGTAATTTTCACTCTGAGATGCAACAGCGTATCGTTGAGATCCAGATACTTTTCTCCGTCTCCCGGAATGAAAAACTCAATCGGGCCTCCATCGGTGATTGCTGATAAAGGCTGGATCTCGGTGTAAATTTTATCTTCAATTGATAGCTGCGTCATCGGGGCAGAAAATAAGTCCAACTCTGCCAGCGTGCACTCTGAGGATTTGTTATGTAAAAGAGCCATTATTTAAATACATCAAAACTTGCGGATGACTTCCTTCCTCTTTGTTTGTCAGCTCCAACTGATCTCCTTTTTCGCGTTTGTCGTTGTTTTTTAACCATCCTTAAACGATCACCAGGGGGTCTTGTTCTGGGTCTTTTGGATAAAACCATAATTCCTGAACCTTCTTGACCGTCGATGTGTGTAGAACCACTCATTTTACTCACGGCTCTACCGATGACATCCGAAGCGATATTTGATGCAGCCGTTTTAAGATGGGGTTTTGCAATAGCATATCCTTTTTTAACCAGAGGGGATACGAAGCGGAATAATTTTGAAAATAATGATCCAATCCCTCGTCCGTACATAACCGGAGCCCCATAAAACCCTGGCAGATTACCGCCTGATTGACTTACATAGTAATTTACAAAGCGATTTGGATCACGTCTCAGACTTAGCTGTGCCATGTTCTCTCTTGCCTGCTTGATGCAGTGTTGAAGGACCAGGGTAATATGAATGATAACCAATCAGTCTTAGAGGTTATATACATATTTCTGTTTATACAAATAAAATTTATCTCAGGCTACGTTGTGATATCACCGGTCTGAAGTGTAGTCTTACGATGGTCTTTCCATAGACGAAATTTACAGGAACATTTTGGTCCGATTTAATTTCTATATGGATATTTTCAATATGTCTTCTGGAAACTGGAAGGTAGTGGGCGGGGTTAAACGTCAGAGTAACCATATCACTGAAGTCACCTTGTACTTTGACGGTCCGCAGTAAAGGTGCAAAAGTGTCGCCTACTATTTGAGGGCTGACCACGTCGCTGTAACAGTATAGGTGATAGAAACCAGCCTTTATATCCGCCGGAAAAGGAGCCAGTGTTGGTTCAGATACATGAATTCATTCCCCTGGTTTCACGCCCATCATATAAGCTAGAGTGCTGAAGAAACGTATTTCATACGGACTGCTTGCTTGAAATGCAAATCTCTTTTGAACTTTGCTGAATTTAATGCGGATACCCGAGTTCATTTTTTTGAAAAACAGTTCCATCTCTGTCTCGAGTTGAATAACGCTGTTATAGTAGCCACTTCTGATCCTTTGCGTATTGATCTCCACATCGCCAACCTTCCTCCATTCAAAGTAGGCATCATAATCCGGTAAATTATGCCATGTATGAGGGTATGAAATCTCTGCTAATGCAACCATCCATTGGCCTTCTAAATCAATATGTTGAGCTAAATTTACACGGAAACTCGAACTGGTATTATTTTTAAACACTTCCATGCTAGCGTTAGAGGGAAGGGTAACGTAAAAACCATCATCCTCTGCCTTGCTGTCCATGATGCTGTATGAATCGTAAGGTTTTAGTGCACACCTATTTTATACGTTTCGTAGTTCATCAAACTTGATCCAACTGTTGAATTTCTCAGGCCAATTTTTCCAGCGTACAAAAACCTGTTTGACACCCTTAACAGTGCGTCGATTTAATATTTTCTCCACTTGATACATCTTGTCCTTAAATATTTTTACTTTTTGAAGTTCCTTAGCGTAAAAAGAACCCTCGATAGGTTCTCCATCCAAATCTTTGAATTTGTATACAGGAGGAGATCGGGGTATCCGCTCATACACTGTAAACACTTCATCCGTAAAACTCTGTTTGTATTTTTTGTCAAACACTCCACATACCTTGGATATTCTGACAAGATCCCCCTGTTTAAACATTGTCACTGAGGCCCTGCAATATCTGTTGGAGGTAACATCGTACAGATTCTGAAACACTTGAAAGGCATTTTCTGAGGTCACTTCCATTGGGCTCATCTTAATGCTGGTGTGGTAGCTCTGGTTGTAGCTTCTAGTTAAATTTTTCAGGACATCAATGTACTGCCGGGTGTTGTTAGCAGTAAAATATCTCCACATCCTTGTTTTTAACGTACGGTTAATCCTCTCAACCACTGAAGTTTTGCTTCACTTGCTGTGGCAAAATGTTCAATACAGTGTTTCTCCATTAGAAGCTTAAATTTCTTCTTAAAAAATTATTTCCCTGCATCAGTCTGAAGTTTTTTTGGGACCTGACTTTCTTTAAAAACTGATTCAAAAGCCTTTAGCACCTCTGCAGCAGTTTTCCTCTTCAAAACACGTACATACGCCCTCTTTGAAAATATGTCAATGACTGTTAATAAATAATTGTAACCGTCATTTTCCTTGGCCAGAGCTTGCATGTCACAGAGATCAGCTTGGAACTGTCTCAATGGTCTGGTGACAAAAACTCTGTTTCTCTGGAACTTTATTCTTGCAGGTTTATGTAGAGTATAGGTATCTTCTCCTGATAAAAAATCTTTAACTTTTTCAACCGCTACCTTCTTCCCCGTTTCATCTTGCATAACCCTCCTCAACCTTTCTAAACCCCCTAAACTTCCTGGATTTGATGGGTTGTAATATACATTTTTCATGATCCTTCTTTCAGACATCCCAGTTTTATGCTTACTCTGATGACTACTTGTTAAATAATGAAAAAAACAAACACCTGAGGGTATATTTATACTTCTTTTTTTTATTTTGTACCGGTATTTAATAGAGAAACAGAAAAAAAACACATTCAGATAATAAAGATCAATTCAAACACTGCAATCTTTAAAAAACAAAACTGTTATAAATGTATACCAGTAGAAAGCCGAGAGAGAATACAGAAAAGACAAAACAAGTCATCAATCATCTGAGATCGGATCGTAGCACTCTGAAACAGAGTTAAGCTACTTGAGACAGTCATTACTGCTCATCTTATCGTACATATCAGTGGTTGCACTATGGAAGCCTTGTACCGATTTCAGTTCATATAAAACCGTCTCTGCAATCGTTTTCACTCTGAAGTCATCTGCTTGTATGCGTCGAAGTGTCAGAAGTTTCCGAATAGCAGGAAGGAGCTTGGGGTTTACGAGTCGTCGCACGATGCGTTGAAAGTTGATTTGGTAATACTCCTCCTCCAATATCTCCAGGCACTGATGCTGTCGTTGGCTCGGGTGGTTCGTAATGCACCCGTAAGAGGTTTCTTTGACATAGTTCAAACAGGTTACGTTGAATAAATGAAGTATTGCTGTTTTCACCGTATTGAGGAGAGCGCTTGAGATCCAGCCGTTAATTTCATCACCCTGATTACTCTCCTCCTCTTCTGGTGAAGGCTGAGGGGCAGGTATCGGGTCTGGAGTTGGTGGGGAGGGTGAGTAGCTGATGATTGCCTTGTCCTCCATGATCACCCTCTTGTCTTCAGGTTGGATATCTGTGTGTACAGACTCAGCCACGCATAGCGATGAATAGAGGTCGGGAGAAGGCGGATGATACGATCTGAGGTTGTATCCTGTCCGTGTCCCTGGACTGAATAGGGACTCAAAGAGCTGCGACGATGAGGTGGCTGGTGAGTAGAGGTCTGGAGAAGGTGGATGATACGGCCCGGTGTTGAAGCTTTCATCATCATGATCAGGAGAGAAGACGGTCTCTTCTTGCTGGTTGTAGAGGTCCCAGTATGGTGTTTTCCCGTACGCTCCATACATTCTCAAGGTCTGCTGCTTGCCGTTGTGAAGAAGAAGAGTCTGTGAGCTCACAGTCAGACCCTGATATATAGCGCAGGAAGGTGGGAGGGTCCTCAAGAAGGGGAGTGGGTCCTCAAAAGAAGGTGGGTCCTCAAAAGAGGGTGGGCTTTAGATCCACAACAGGGAACGTCAGGATTCTTTTCACTGACATAACATCAATCCAGCAGCATTAGTTTTCGAAAAGGTTGTAAAGACGCTGTCCAATTTCATTCATCTTCTCAACCCAAGCATCATACGGTAGAGCCAGCGCAGTCTTGAATACACCGCAGTTCTGATTGAATGCCAACACAAACAGATCTGAGGGGTCGTCTGGTTATTCTTGCGTTTGCTTGCCTGAAAAGACCAGCGGCCATTTGCTGTGGTTTTTGACCCCCACACTGCACTAAAGAGAGGTTCTCTCGCAGCTATTTCAACATCGGATGGACACATTCTCATCCTTTTTGCTGGTTGAGGAGAGCTTTCATCTTTATCCTCCCTTTCGTACACTGAGACTGATTCAGGGTTATCGTTAAGGTGTGGGATTGCCAGCCGTAACACAGCCCAGTCGTTGTGGGTGAGAGTACACAGAGCCAATGATTCATTAAATACCTCGTCTTGATCCAATTGATACAGGCAGAGCTCTCCTATTTCGTACATGAAAATATACCCCCAGCTACCGCTCAGTTCATATGGTTCCAAAGACCACTCTTCCTGCAGAGTATTGAACGGAGGCCTTTGCACCTTGCATAGGTAATATGTTGATTTCTTCGGGGCATCCAATTCACGGCGCGTATGCCTGTAGACGGTTACTGGGGTTTCACACAGGAGAAACGTACGTCTTAGCTGACCTGAGGCCTGTTTTTCATCCATTGTTGTTGGTGAAGTTGGATCATCATCTGCAGAGTATGTTACGATAGGAATTCCGATAGGTATCTCAGACGAGGAAATAGATGATGTAGATGGTTGTTCATCATCTTGGCTCACCTTGCTTTTCTCCCCGGTTTGATGAAAAACTCTCTTAACTCTAACCATTGTTCAACAAGCGTTCTTTTCCAGCGAATGCTGCAGGTAAATTGTTGTGTTTCCCGCTAGTATTTAAAACAAACACTGAAGAACGCCCCTTTGTTTTTTTAATTCGTTGATTCTAGATTCGCCCCCTAATGACGAAATCCTATCAGCGCACATAGTTACGCCCCTTGCCCCTTACTCAAACATTTGAGCAGAGGAAGAAAGGTTCTGTATCTACTTTTTGTCTCCTTGTTTTTTAGATGTAAAAACATCCATCTAAATAACCCCTGTGTTAAAACAAAATGAATTTACAATTCTGTCAAGTTTTCTCTTTTTATCAGAATTTTGTGTGACGTCCCTGCATTAACCTGAGTGACCTTTTAAAGTGGATAAACTACATGTTTTGTTTTTAGATGTAAAAAACATCTAAAAACATACAATTAGAAAGATTCGCTTCCTTGTAATGACAACATCCGGTTAATGACAACATCCGGTTAATGACAACATCCGGCTAATGACAACATCCGATTAATGATGTCACAGGAAGGCCCAGCCACCGGAAGTCACGCTCACCTGTCAAAATATTTAGTTTCTAGCCGCCAAGCCAAGGTGCAGCTGTGCGGTAGCGCTTCCTCGGCGTCGGCGGTCCCGCAGGGTCCTTCAGTCACTGCAAAAAAAAAACAAGATTAGGTTAGTTAAAAAAATTCTCCGGCTCGAAGGACCAAGTTAATGTTAGGTATTAATTAGTCAAACTCAGAGGAAAGAAGTAATGACACAGGGTCTGTGTTTTTCTTGCGCAAGAGGTAGCCTGCTCTCTGCAGTAAGAACTACAAAGTATTGGCACCCTTTCTCTTTATTTATATACATGCTGGTTCACACACACAGTTCAACAGACAGTTCGGGCATTTTGGGTGTGTGTGTGTGTGTGTTCCTGTCTTGACATCACAGTGAGAACCATTTTCCCGATTTCACCATCAAATTGAGGACCGTTTGTACCAAAGTGAGGACATTTTGCTGGTCCTCACGACCTATTTTGCTAACGGTTAGGTTTAGGACTAAGGTGTGAATTGACTTTAGGTTAAGGTTAGGGTTAGGCATGAACTGGTAATGGTTAGGTTTAGGGTTACTGTCAGGGTTAGGGCAAAGAAAGGGTTGAAAATTACTGAAAATCAATGGAAGTCAATGGGAGTCAACACATGGTCCTCACTACATATAGCAAAACAAGAGTGTGTGTGTGTGTGTGTCTGTGTGTGTGTGTGGGGGGGGGGGGGGCTCAGAAGGGTTAGGGTGCATGTGTTTTGATTTTAAACAGAGAGGGAGTGGGGACTGGTACAAGCAGCCCCCAGATGTTGCTGATAGTAGCATAACTCACTCCTCTCCCCCATCTCCCTTTCTGTGGCATGTGGGAGGGAAAAGCACTTTGTACAGACATGAGTGATAAACAATACAAAAGTGGGAGTCATTGTGGGAGTCAATCTGTTACAGATGAGGGAAGATTATAATCCAGTGACTCGGATGTTTCATTATTTTTCCTCTTGGATTTGTCTGAAAAGGTCTGTTGCTTGGTTCTTGAGATTAAGGAACTGGCTTCAGTCCTGTTATCAAAACAGAAAACAAATTACTATGGATCTTGTCAAAATGAATTTAAATATTGAGCAAGAAAGACAGTTGCTGAAGGATTAAATGGACGTGGTCAAAAGGAAAACGGACCATGGGTTTCTTTCAGTGAAGGAAATGGAGAAAGCTGAGCTAGAAATAATAAAGTTCTGCCAACAAATTACATTTGATGAAGAGATCTCAAGGCTTAAGGAAGGCAAAGATGTGAAAGCTTCTAGTCACATTCCTAAACTCTGTCCAGGGGTGAAGAATGTTATTCTTAGAGTTGGTGGTCGGCTGAGGAAATCATCTATGCCTGTGGAATCTAAACATCCCATATTAGGCCCAGATCTCCACATTTCAGATCTTCTTCTAAGGGACATCCACCAACAAATAGGACATGGTGGGCGTAACACATGCTGTCCAAGTTGCAAGAGAAATACTGGATTACTGGTGCTAGTTCAGCAATCAGAAGGACTTAGTCAAAGAATAAATGCTAAGCCAACTTTCCAGCAAATGTCTGACTTACCTACTGATCGAATTACTCTGGATGAACCACCTTTTACCTGTGTTGGGGTAGATTATTTTGGACCCTTTGAGGTGAGAAGCAGAAGAAGTATTGAGAAGAGGTATGATGTTATCTTTACCTGCCTGGCAATTAGACCTATAAATATTGAAGTTGCAGTTTCACTGGACACAAACTCCTTCATTAACGCTCTCAGACGTTTCATAGCAAGGCGTGGTCAAGTCCAAGAGTTTCGGTCAGATAATGGGACAAACTTTATTGGAGCAGAGCGTGAGTTAAGAACGTCTATACAAAAATGGAATCAGTCAAAAATCAGCAGTGTCCTTCTGCAGAAGGAAATAAAATGGACATTTAACCCTCCTGGTGGTTCACATCATGGAGGATCCTAGGAACGGCTGAACAGGTCAATACAGAAGGTCCTGAACTCCACCTTAAATGTGCAACGTCTAGATGAAGAAGGCCTTCAGACGGTTTTCTGTGAAGTGGAAGCTATACTTAATAGCTGTCCAATTACTAAAGCCTCCACAGATCCTAACGACCTTGAAGCCTTGACACCGAATCATCTGCTACTCTTGAAGACTCCACCATCATTACCACCTGGAAATTTCCAGCAGGCCGATGTGTATACACAAAGACGATGGAGACAAGTTATGTCTGACTTGTTCTGGAAAAGGTGGATTAAAGAATACTTACCTCAGCTACAGGAACGTCAGAGATGGCTTGGAGCTAAGCGCAATCTTGTCCCCGGTGACATTGTGCTTATTATGGATGGGACAGCACCTTGCAATTCTTCGCTAATAGGAAGAGTTCTGGAAACGTTTCCAGATAGAAGAGGATTTGTACGTCAGGTGCGTGTCAAAACAAAGAACAGCGTGTTGGATCGTCCAATAACCAAACTCTGCCTGCTTCAAGGAGCAGAGGACGGATCAAGATGAAGAACACGGAAGAGTGACTGTTAACTGGGACTCAAACCGACCGACATGGACTTTTACTGGATCCTGATCAGACTAGACCTTTTGACTTTTTAGAAAAAATAAAAAAAGTAAATAACAAAACTAAAGAAAACAAAAAAATTATGTGAAAGGAAGACACTGTATGGACTTAAGTTTTGACAGGTTTAACCTAAATGTCTCCTACTGATTTTAAGAGTTTAATTATTATGTGATAACTTAATAATTAGGGGCTGGTGTGTAGGAGCCATAAATGAAATTAGGCTGGTTTGTAAGATGTTTGATTGTTTGGATTTGGAATTGTTGGTTTTTTTTGTTGCTGTTTGTTTGTTAATGTGTGGGTCAACTGGAGATGGGCGGAGTTCAGGTGATGGGGAATATTAACCCACCTGCCTGAGTATCAAGGCAGAGAGAGAGAGGAGAGGGTGTGTGGGCGGCTGTATTTTTTGTTGACTGTTAACAATCGAGATTTTTGTGATTAGTGTTCGTTAAGTCATGTTCTTTGGACACATTATTCTAAGATGTTTATTTTTTCCTTAATACTGTAATTAAAAGACTTTTACTTTGGACCTCAGTGGATTCTTTTTCTATGACGAGCGGGTCGAACAAGGAACGGCCCAACTTCAGCCCCTCAGCAGCTTGTTTGTCTCCTGAAGTTGCTGCAATAAATATCATATTCACACTTTCACATTTTGACTTTAAAAGCGTAATTTTAATGTATTTTTGGCTTGCTTCAACATGAACATAGACACTATGAAACTGAGTTCACACGATAAAGCCAAACTTTAATTATCTTTTAGAAACTTCCCTAAACCCTCATGTATGAAATGTTTCCAAACTTTTGTTGCAAATATCTGTTCTGTAGCATTTTATAAATGTTCTAGTTCACTAAAGCATAAAAACAAATGTTCAGCCTGCTTAAATCCAGTGTGCAGGTGCAGCGCTGAGGACGATCAGGTAATAACATCAATCTATAGGAACTAGTGCAGCCATTAAAGTTCAGCAGACTAACTTTACCTGATGGACCTGCTCTCATTAAAACATCCATTAGCTTAAAGACCATCTGGAACCTGTAGGTCACAGCGGAGCAGGAGAGAGAACTGCAGGGCTAGAGGCAGCTGCTGAGAGAAGGTTCTGGTTCTGTGTACCAAAGAGATGGACCCGGAGCAGAATGACCGATTCAGGCTGCATATCTCCATCTCTACCTGCTGCTGGATCCTAGAGACCCATCAATAAAACAAAGATCCTGCTCTACAGAGACGCTTAACCTGCTGAGAAACTGGACTTCAAAGACTGTTGAAGGACGGTTCGGCGCCTGGCATTTGGACCTGAAATCTAAACATGTCCCACCAGCAGGAGCCGAAAATACAAACAATTTGATCCAACCAGGGTGTAGCGTTTGGAAAGCAATCAGTGCCAACATTCTGTTGTGGAATTTTCTTATCAAAGTGGAGAGAAGTTGACTCACAAGAAGAAAAAATCCGGACTTTGTCTTTATAAGTTTTATTCAAAGGCATTCAGCGTTTGAATGACTCTGTCACCGAGCAAGTCAGTTGAACAGAGCCCCGATCAACATTTACACACAGTATTTATACCAGAACATGACAGTGTTATCTCAACTTCAAAGAGTCTGTGTTTTATGACCCCAGACCCTTCTCAGGTTCAGAGGTGACTAAGTTATCTGGGAACCCATCTGTCCTTCCCAACACATCATCCTAACTGTGGGTTTTAACCATTAAACTTCTGATAATGGCTTTTACAGCTTCCTCCTCTAACACAGATGTTCACTGGAATGAGGTAAACCAAAGGTCATACTCTGTGGAATGCCTAATGAAAGAATTTCCATCACACTCCCCCCTTATGATCGTAAGACAATCATACAAAAATTCTAGCAAACCATCACTCAGAAAAAGAATCAAAATAAAAGGAAACAAAAAAAGAAAAAGATATACAAATCAAACGCCGTATAGTCATGGCCCTCACGAAGAGCTAAGGTTCGCAAATCACCAGGAAAACAAACTGAAAGAGCAAGAATAACAACACCGCAAAAGAAAAAAAAACGTCAAAACTCCATGTATACCACTAAAATGCTGAACATCAGTAATAACTCCCCAAACACTTTAGAGTTAGCACATCATTAAAGCATCTTAAGCAACATAAAATCCATCGGTATCCATACCTTCTGTCACCTCAAATGCAGAATCATCACAATCATGACAAACAGAAATTAAGTTCACATCCTTATCAACAGGTAACATGGAAAAATGTATCAGTCTCATTACCATTCCCCTAACCATTGGAATAATACAACATGAAAGAAACATCAAAATCAAAAAGAAACATAAAAGAATCACTCCAATCTTTACTAACCAAGATGTCCATCCACCAGCAAAGAACCAAGACCAAGGATTCCAAGAGGAACTCATATTTTCCTTCCGTTGGGTCGTCAACAAGTCCTCAAACTTATCATGGATACTTGTCATGTTCTTAGACACATCAGGAATAAAAGTGCAACATTGTTCCCCAATTAAATGACAAACACCACCCCTCTCAGCTAACAGATAATCCAAAGCCATTCTATTTTGCAAACTCATAGTTCTTAAAGCCTGCTGCTCCGTAGTTAGAACAGTGAAACCTTCCTCAGATAAAGCAGTAAGATTTTCTAACTCAACTGACAACTCATTAATCCTATGGGCGGCGTTAGCAGCACCATAACTAGGAAAGATTGTACCCAAAATCCCTTTCCAATGTGGGATCCTAGCTCTCTTTTGCCGTTTGAGCATTGTCTTCCTCTCTAATAATGGGCTGATTGAATCATAAGTAGTGACTGTAGGTAGTAAATGAGCTAGATAACATACTCCAGACCAATTAGCAGGCAGATACATATATGATCTGTTTCCACACATCCAAACCATGTTCTTAGGACACGAGAACCCATCTCTGCTAGGAAAAGTAACAAGAACCTTGGTTAATTTACCTGCCATGCCATACAATTGATTTCAATTTGGTAAGGCTGTAAGATTAAGAGTTAACACAAAAGGATCTGGAGCCAAAGATTCTGAAATAGTATAAGGATCAGTTCTGACAGGACAAGGTCTAGATGTATCACTGTGGGTCAAGGCACATGAAACTGGTATAATAGTTTTGCAACCCTCCGTCTTTCCAAGGAAATAAGGTGTGCTTTCCTCCTGAGCAATACAAATATCTGGATCTTTAATCGGATTTCTATTACCCCGAAATCTATAAAGAGTTCCTGTAGACGCACATGTTAAATTAGTCTCACTAGAAAATTTACTAACATTTCTGCGTTCCCGTACAGTATAATTCCTCACCAAGGAAAAATGACCTCCACCAACCGGTTATCTGGAAAGAAAGTAGCTAGAGTATAAGCAGTATCAATAGGAACTGGTACCAAAAATGGTTGATCATTAATAGCATGTGGAATCAAACAACAAACATAGCAACTATCATTTCGTATCTTCCTAACGGTTTGATGCATCAGTTGCCACCAGACATTATCAGCATGATCATAGTAGTCAGAAAAGTGATGAATCTCTCTCCGAATCCGCTAATGAGTATTATTAGCACAATTCCTCAAATTAGCCGCACATTGTCTTTGCTGTACCTTTTCCCAAATGAACACAAGAGTTATAAAAATACTTGCAATACAATCATTAGCATCAGAACAGACCATCTTCCCTTTAACTGCATCGTGACCTTGAAGTGGAATGTCCTTTCTTCTGGTACAGAAAGCAAACAGTTTTTTCTCTCAAAGAAAACAAATTATAAACAACTTAAAATAAACAAGAATCCTGCTGCCTCTCCTGAGTGGCTTCTGCACTTCAAGCTGCCCTGTTACCAGTCTGGTGCAGGTGCGCGGTCATTTGGAAGCTCCTCTAGGTAGGAGGTTCAGAACCAGGATGCTGCTCGGGTGGTGTTCCAGTGAACACCTTTCAGTGCGTAAAATGGACCCAGGTGTCACGTTCCTGGACCTTTACGGCAGTGTGAGTCACCAGCAGAATTTGAAATGGACCTCTCCACCGCTTGTCTCTCCAGTGATGTCTCCTGGTATCTCTAATCAGCACCCACTATCCTGGCTGGAACTGGTGCAGGGGTCTGTCAGCTACTGGGGGTATGGCAGCTTTCACCATCTGATGGGAGAGAGAGAGAGAGAGAACGTGACAGAACCTTACAATATTCCAACATGGAATGTTCAAAATGAGCAGTTGTTAGTGTGCTTAGATTAGTACTCGGTCTTCCCCCTGTATTTGCAGGTCTCCCAAAAAGGATTTCAAAAGGACTCAAATTAGCTCTGGATCTATTTCTCATCTGCATATACATAAGAACCAGAGGGAGAGCTTTTGGCCAGGACAAACCTGTTTCTTCACAGCATTTAGCCAACTTATTTTTTATTGTTCCATTTTCTCGTTCTACTGCTCCACCTGATTGTGGGTGGTAAGCACAATGTGTCTTCAACTGAAACCCTAAAAGTTTACTAATTTCTTGCAAAGCTTTGTTAACAAAATGTGTCCCGTTATCACTGGAAATCACCTCTGGGATTCCCCAGCGGGGAAGAATCTCTGTCAACAAAGACTTCGCTACAGCACTGCTGTCTGCGTGTTTCGTTGGAAACGCTTCAACATATTTAGAAAACATGTCCACGACCACCAAACAATATTTCTTCCCTTCAGCAGGTGTCAACTCAATGAAATCCATCATCAAATGCTGAAATGGGAACCGTGGAGGTGGATGTGCCACCTGTGATTGTGCAGGAACCCTCGAGGGGTTGTGAGAAGCACAGAACAAACATCTTTTACAGTAATTTTCAGCTACCACTGAAAACCCCTTTGTATACCAATATTTTTTAACCATATCCAGCATTTCCCCTTTGGACACATGATCCAATCCATGCGTCCATTTAGCAAACCAGGGAAAAAAATTTTTAGGCAGGCATGGTCTACCATCAGAAACATGCCAGCCAGAACTGCTGTTAAAGATACACCCAGCTCTTCGCCATTTTTCTTTTTCCTGTGAAGTAGCAAAAGATTGCATTTCAGGAACAGTGACACCTTGCGGATCAGTCAGAGAAAGAAAAGATTCATCTGAGGAGAAAGGCCTCAAAGCCGCGGTTTTTGCTGCTGAGTCCACGGCTGCATTACCCCTAGAAACAAAATCAGACTGTCCTGTGTGCGCAGCACACTTAACCACAGCCAAACGTGCGGGTAACATAATAGCATCCAAAAGATCAGACACTTGTTTAGCATTCAAGATAGGTTTTCCATCTGATTTCAAAAAGGAGCGATGTTTCCACAACGCCCCGAAATCATGCACCACTCCGAAACAATATCTTGAGTCTGTGTAAATAGTCACAGTCTTTCCTTCTGCCAACTTGCAAGCTTCAGTCAAAGCAATTAATTCAGCTGTTTGAGCTGAGTAATGCGCTGGCAAAGGACCTGAGCGCAAAACAGCTGAGTCAGAGCACACTGCAAACCCTACTTGGTTCAGACCTACTGCAGAACGGGAGGAAGACCCATCTACATACAAGATAAGATCAGGGTTAGTCAGGACGAGGGGTACAAACAACATTTAAGACAGCTGCGCAGTCATGACTTTCGTCATCCTCCTCAGTAGGCAGTAGTGTGGCTGGATTTAAAGTATTACAACGTTTAATTGTAATGTTGGACATGTCCAATAATATTGAAGAATACCTCAGCCACCTTGCTGCTGATAGATGAGACGTCTTTTGTTCCAGGAGGATGATGGAAACAGAATGTGGAACAAAAACTGTCAATGGATTATATCCAACAATGTCACGTGATGCTAACACTGCTTTCTCAGCTGCAGCAATAGCTCGCAAACAACCAGGCAGCCCAGCTGCAACTGGATCAAGCTTACTAGAATAATAAGCCACAGGTCGCAATTTATCACCATGAGATTGCAACAACACAGATGACATGAAACCAGATTTTTCATCCACCATTTGAATAAATGGCTTGTCAGAGTTTGGTAAAGTCAATGCAGGCGCAGAAGACAGGGCTGTTTTTAAATCAATGAAAGCCAGTTCTGCCACCTCCGTCCATTTAATTTTGTCTGCAGCTGCCAAGCTCCTCCCATATGTTAAACTGGCCAAAGGCGCTTCCAGCTCAGAGTAATTCAGAATTTGAGCTCTGCAATAACCTGTCATACCCAAAAATGACATCATTTGTTTCTTGGTGACAGGTTTTGGGATTTCAGAACTGCTTCAATGCGCTGAGGGGACAGTTTTCTGCTTTTATGTGAGAGAACATGACCAAGAAATGTCACTTCTTCCTGTACAAACTGCATTTTAGATTTTGAAACTTTGTGACCCTTTTTATGAAGATGTTGAAGCAGTTTTAAGGTGTCTTTCCTACACTGATCCGCTGATCCTGCTGATAATAATAAATCATCAACATACTGTGTAAGGACAGTTCCAGGAGACAGAGTCAAATCAGCCAAAGAGTCCTTCAGAGCTGTGTTAAAAATAGTTGGACTCTCTGTGTAGCCCTGACAAAGACGAGTAAAACAATATGGCTTCCCATCAAACTCAAAAGCAAACCAATACTGACTGTCCATGTGTACAGGGACAGAAAAAAAAAACGCATTTGCCAGGTCTATCACTGAAAAATATTTAGCTTCTGGTGGAATTTGTGACAGAATTGTAGAAGGGTTCGGAACTGATGGTACACGGGCCACAACAGACTGGTTGACAGCCTGAAAGTCCATGACAAATCTCCATTCGTCAGGCTCTCCAGGGGGCCTAATTGTTTTCACAGGGAACAACGGTGTTCTCACAGGTGAATTTGGACAAGGTACAATTACCCCAGCTCTAAGGAGGGAATCAAAAACAGGATGAATTCCCTCCAAAGCTTCCTTTTTCAATAAGTATTGTTTCTGACATGGCCTGTAGTTTGATTTAGGAGCAACAACAACTGGCTCACAATCTGTAATAAGACCAACATCATATTTGTGAGCAGCCCACAATGAATCAGGCAGCTCTTCAAGATCTGCATCTGCAGAAGAAGCCGTAGCTAAAAGCAGATGTGAATGTGAAATCAGTTGCACTGTACGATTACAGGAAACAACAGTGGGACAATGTCTTTTAAAAGCATTTTGAGAAGGAGACGCAAACACATATGGGACATCTGTCTCCCTCCAATCCGTGGCAAGGAGACAACGTCTAACAAAAAACCCCACATCCTTCCATTCCATATTTTCAGACTTGGCCAATGATACATGCGGCACCGAACCAGAATCTTGAAAAAAATGCAGCTGTTCAGAGGTCAAAGTCACAGATAAAGCTGCTGTGTGATCATTCCAGTACATGTCAGAGAGGTGCACTCTCTCATTTGTAATTTTGTACCAACTGTCCTCATAATCAAAATCAGGTCCTTCAGATACATGTGAAGTACAATGCAGATCATCTGCACTCATTATCTCACTATCAGGTGTCACAGCATTCACTGCCAATGTGACAAAATGTTGAGGTACAGGACCAACTGGAAGCTTCCACTCATATGCGTATAAGGGTTGATCTGGGGCCCAATGTACTGCAGTGTAGTCATAGTCAAAGTCTTTCTGAGTGTGAACTGTCAGTCCATCAGGGTTTGAAATAATAGCAATATTTAATCTGCACATCAAATCTCTACCCATCAAATTTAAAGGACACAAAGAAGACACCAAAAAAGAGTGTTTTAACTGCACTCCCTGTGGAGTGCAACACTTTAGAGGAACAGAAAAATTTTCCCTAACTGTTTCACCTGAAGCAGAGACAGAATGAACATATCGACCACTGAGTTTTGGCTGCTCTTTGATACATTTAGCTGATAAAACAGAGTGTGTCGCTCCTGAATCTACAACAAAAGAAATGTCTTCATCCATCACCATCATAGAAAACATAAGCATTCTTTTAAAAGCAGGGTTCTGTGTATGGAGATACGTGCCTGGTAAAACTACGGAGGCACCTTCTAAGTGTAATATGGCCTCTGTAAGCAGCCTATGTGAATCAGTATTTTCATGCAACTGTGTGTGTGTTTGTGAAACCTCACGCTCCTTAAGAGACCCCTCCTCAATGGAAGTGGCAGCCAGATCCAGGGTCCCGTCCCCCCCCCGTCAGTTACCGCTGTCAGGCCGCTGCAGTTTCTCTGGACATTCATTCCTCCAGTGTCCCAACTTTCCACAGTTATGGCAAGCATCAGAGCGGGACCACAGTCCTCTTCCCCGACCTCTGCCCCGGCGTCCCCGGCCTCGTCCTCGAGGAAAAGAACCACATTGATTTGTGCTGTAATACAGGGTCAAGGCAGCTTTATGCAAATCAGTCTCTCTTTTGTCCGCTTTTTTCTTCTTCCTGTCGTTGATAACATCTTCGCTGTGTAAAGCATGTCTTTTCAGCTCCTCAAAACGCACCCCATGTCTCCAACCAACATAAAGAGTCTTAGTTTGTGCTGCGATCTCAGGGAGAAGTCCTTCCATAATATATCCACACAGCATCTTTTCCCAGGGTCCCAAAACAGTAAGGTCAGCGGGGCGCTCCATACCTGAATGTTTATTGAACGCTTCTTCCATCCGGTAAAGAAAATCAGCGACAGTCTCATCAGGACGTTGTTTGACTTGTTGTAGCACGGCACAATCACTCCTCTGTGGAAATTTTGTGATCAAGTTAGTGCACAAATGTTCTATGGCATTATACCATGGTCCATTACGATGATTTAAATCACCATTTTCACTTCCAGTTGTCTCTCCAAGGCGCACTGCAGGATCTGGCAATCCCAGACCAACTAACTCTCCAGGTTTGATTTTTGCTGCAAGGAGCCGGCGAATTTCTGTGCCGGTTGGTCTCATTTCATGGCATAAAGCTTTAAATTCCGTAGCAAACTTTCTTCCGTCTCCTACGGGATCCGGAAGTAACGCGGCGCTGGCTTGGATGTCTGCTGCAGTCCACGGTCGAAACACCAACTGAGGCTCATTTGTTCCGGCTACTTCCAACATAGGGCATTGATACTCTTCTTCCTCTTTTTTACCTTCTCCTCATTGTCTTCCACTTCGTAGCCATGTAAACTCATGAAAGCTAACAGGAGAGGAGAGGAAAGGTATTTTCTGGTCCTTTGATGATCCCGGTCGCTGCTCATCTGTAGGCTGGTGCATAATCACACCTTCCGCTCCGCTGGGGCCGCTGTGCTCGGTGAGGTCAGCCTGCACTGCAGGTGGATGTGTGAGTTGATTCACGGGCTGATGCTGAAGCGGACTGGCGAGTTGTCCTGGCTGACTTGTGGGCAGATTTGCTGGTTGGCCCGCTGCTGGTTGGCCTGCTGCTGGTTGGCCTGCTGCTGGTTGGCCTGCTGCTGGTTGGCCCGCTGCTGGAGGAGGACGGGAGTCTAGATCGAGGTCTGCCATCTGGAGGGCCCGCAACTCCGTCTGTAAAGATGGATATAGACAGGAGGGTGAAGCATCACTAGGTCTATATGGAGGTGGAAACGTGGGGTCTTCAACGGCACGACCAGCATTGTCATACCTGTTTCCCACGTCCCCGGACAAATCTTTTCCCCCTGCCATCTGTTTCAATTCGGATTTTCTTTCCCTACGCATAGCCTCCGTAATCCATTCATTCCAACATTTTACCAATTTTTCTCTCTGATCTAAATCTTGTTTTTTAATCCTTTTTTTATTTTTTATTTTCTCCCAATCATCATCCATCAACTGTTTTATTTTATTCAACTGATTTACACTCAAACTTCCACCTTGTGGAAAACCAAACTTGTCCTCCCAAATTAAAGCACATTTAACACAATCATCTCCACCTTTTTCTTTCATTATTTTATAAATCGCAGAGTCTGGAGAAGAAGACACCCCTGATGCCTTTGAGGTTCCGGAACCCATTTTTTCTTTTTACCCGTTCAGCCGCACGTCTGCCGACTGGCTTTTCTCCTTTATGAGGTGTAGAAAATTGCAAAAAACCACCCGCAAAACCCTGTGTTCTGCTTTATGTTATCGTTACCAATAACAACCTCCTGTATACCTCTACAGGGTGACCTGGCCCTCAGCTGATGTCCTCCCTCTCGCAACTCCAGAACCTAATTAATTAATTAGGAGATGATGGTTAATGTGTAATAAAAAAAATAATATACATTATATCATACAGAGCAACTTCTCACCCAGATATATTTGTAGACAATTAGTTCGGAACCAATCGGCCAGAAGCCGCAGGCGGGCACCCGGACTCCACTACCGTGATATGGAAGTAGACTGAGGACAACGTCTCCAGGCTGGCCAGGCGTCCGTGCCCCCCTCCTGCGGTCTCCTCTGGCACGTTAGATCCTGTTCGTGACGCCAAAATTCTGTTGTGGAATTTTCTTATCAAAGTGGAGAGAAGTTGACTCACAAGAAGAAAAAATCCGGACTTTGTCTTTATAAGTTTTATTCAAATGCATTCAGCGTTTGAATGACTCTGTCACCAAGCAAGTCAGTTGAACAGAGCCCTGATCAACATTTACACACAGTATTTATACCAGAACATGACAGTGTTATCTCAACTTCAAAGAGTCTGTGTTTTACGACCCTAGACCCTTCTCGGGTTCAGAGGTGACTAAGTTATCTGGGAACCCATCTGTCCTTCCCAACACATCATCCTAACTGTGGGTTTTAACCATTAAACTTCTGATAATGGCTTTTACAGCTTACTCCCTAACACAGATGTTCACTGGAGTGAGGTAAACCAAAGGTCATACTCTGTGGAATGCCTAATGAAAGAATTTCCATCACAATTCAAACAGTAAAAGTCACAAAGTAATATTTATCCATGTGAATTTTTTCAATAAGACTCGAGATGCATTAAATAAATAAATATGGAAATCATATTTTTCACTTGAAGATTTAGAGTTATTTCACTTCATGGTTGTTGTGGAATGTTCTTATCAAAGTGGGTAGAAGTTGACTCATAACAAGAGAAAATCCGGACTTTGTCTTTATAAGTTTTATTCAAAGGCATTCAGCGTTTGAATGACTCTGTCACCGAGCAAGTCAGTTGAGCAGAGCCCCGATCAACATTTACACACAGTATTTATAGCAGAACATGACAGTGTTATCTCAACACTTCAAAGAGTCTGTGTTTTATGACCCCAGACCCTTCTCGGGTTCAGAGGGGATGAAGTTATCTAGGAACCCATCTGTCCTTCCCAACACATCATCCTAACTGTGGGTTTTAACCATTAAACTTCTGATAATGGCTTTTACAGCTTCCTTCACTAACACAGATGTTCATAGGAGTGAGGTAACCCAAAGGTCATACACTGTGGAATGCTTACTGCAAGAATTTCCATCACACTCCTTTCTTCTGATTACAAGATAATCACAACTAAAGGAAAATTCTTCAAAACCAGCACCCCTCTCAGCTAACAGATAATCCAAAGCCATTCTAGTTTGCAAACTCGTCGTTCTAATAGCCTGCTGTTCCGTAGTCAGAACAGTGAAACCTTCCTCAGATAAAGCAGTAAGATTAAACGTTAACACAAAGGGATCAGGGACCAAAGATCCTGAAATAGTAGAAGGATCAGTTCTGACAGGACATGACTCAAATTTATGTCTGTTGATTAAAGCACATAAAACAGATATAATAGCTTCGCAACCTACTGTCTTCCCAAGGAAATAAGGTCTACTTTCCTCCTGTGTAATACAAATATCTGGACCTTTAATCAGATTTCTATTACCCCGAATTCTATAAAGAGTTCCCGTAGACACACATGTTAAATTAATCTCACTAGAAAATCTACTAACATTTCTGTTTTGCCTTACAGTATAATTCCTCACAGTTTTGATGCATCAGTTGCCACCAAACATTATCAGCATGATCATAGTAGTCAGGAAAGTGATGAATCTCTCTTCAAATCCGCTGATGAGTATTATTAGTCAGATTAACCACACATTGTCTTTGCTGTACCTTTCCCAAAATGAACACAAGAATTATAAAAATACTTGCAATACCAATCATTAGCATCAGAACAGACCATCTTCCATATAGCTGCATCGTGACCTTGAAGTGGTATGTCCTTTCTTCTTGTACTGAAAGCAAACAGTTTTTTTTTCAAAGAAAACTAATTATAAACACAACTTAAAAAACAAAAAACCTGCTGTCTCTCCTGAGTGGCTTCAAGCTGCCCTATTACCAGTCTGGTACAGGTGGGCGGTCGTAGGAAGCTCCTCTAGAAATATATTTAGAAACAGGACCTCTAAACTGCTGGAAGTTAGGCTTCCATAGTCCAACTAAACAGTGGAAATAAACACATTCAAATTTGTAATAATACCATAATGATAAATATCAAGCAATAAACATGAAAGTTAAATAAAAGCATCCGAGATTTCCTCCTCAGAGTCAGTTTTGCTGTCAAAGTGGGAGAAAGAATTTGGCTGACCCTCGCTGTCCAGGCAAAGGAGCCCCTAGTAGCCACCAAATGTCTCTCTGTTGCAGAGACTCTGAAATAACGCAGCACTGCCCAAGGGATTATTGTGCCCTTGTAAGAACAGTGTTCTTCAACCACCTCTTCAATCACTCGCCAGTGATCCGCTTACAGTTCTTTGTCTTGTGGTGGTCCGCTGTCCTCACACCTTTCAGGCCGTGAATAATCCAGTTAGAAGATGACTTGTCCTGGAAGCCAGATGACGCTGGAGGAGCTGGAGCTTTCCTGCAGCTTTCCTGGGTGTCTAGTAGGATCTGATATGGGCCATTCCAGCGCCTGGACTTCCTGTGTTTTCTCCTAAATTCTCTGAGCAGAATCCAGTCGCTAGGAATAAAGGACTGGAGGGTGGAAGTGGCTGTTTCTGGTAATGCAGCCTTCACCATCTGTGAAACTTGAGAAAACACAGTGGACAGGTTTTGACAGTAAAACAACATCCTACCTTCACACAAAGATGTGGAAGAAAATTATCTTGGCAATATCCCCATGTCCAAATTAGGAGACCTGCCACACAGCACTTCAAAAGGACTGAGATTTGCCTGTGTCCTTTGTCTCAATCTCATATAAGTGAGAACAGGGCCTTCACAACACTTGGTTAATTTTCAATACAAAGTCCTATTCTCAACCCTAAGTGCTTAACTACATGAACTTCATCAAAACATCCAACAAAATCCAAAGAATTGATCTTCTGACTTCACCTGATATACTAGCAGTGACCATCAGCTAAATATTCTGAATATCAAAAATGTGACATGTTTGTGGAAGGCCTGATTACAGGTCATTATTTCACAGTTTCAGAAAACCCACAAAGAATTTGAAAAATGGTCTAATCTGTGGAGATGTAAAATTTCACAAAAGAATCAACAGCATACTTTCAGAGAGGTTTTCAGAATGTGGTCTTAGGGAGCTATGCACCATTTATATAAACAAAACAAAGTACAACGTCTCTCTCGCATTGTCACTAAGTCCTCACTGGAGGTCTGAGCTACCCTTTTTTTCCCATGAGTGCTACAACTTTTGGAACCCCATGTTACTTTATTCTGACATTCCCCTCTGCTGGCGCAGGGTCCAACCCATGCGACAATCCAGCAAAAAGTTTGAACAAAAATGTTCTAGTAACCAAGATCACATTACATAGAACCAAAGAAATGAATTCTGACATAACTATGTGTCTCTATGAATTTAACGAAAGCAACATAAAGAAAATCCAGATGTTTTTAACTGCAATTCAGTTCCATTAACAACAAAACACAAACTTTAATTAGTCAGTTCATCAATGTCTCACTTAGAAATAAGTCACATATCATCCTGATTTGTCTTGTATGAAGATAAGTTTTAGATTAATGGACATCTAATGTAATTCAGATGCATTGTAACGATGATGCAACTCAACCAGAACCCAAAACGCAGCCAGACAAGAGAATGGTTAACCAAAAGTTTTAATATAAAAAAATAATAATAATAATTGGGTAGAAGAGGTTCCACTGAAGCGGTCAGACAGGAAGGACAGGAATGGAGGTTTATCAGGGAATTGAAATCCAGCCGGGGAGGAAGGGGAAGTGGACAACAGGAGGTCTTGGGGGTTCCAGGAACAAACAGGAACCAGAGAATATTTCCACCAACCAGATGCAGAAGCGGGAGACAATCCAAGGCAAAGCACTGGAGGGTTTCAGGCAGGGATAGTCCAGTAATCCAGAGACAGAGTCAGAGACAGAGACAGGCAGGTTTCAGCAACGTGAGGTCAGGACTTTTCCGAACAGCAGAAGGACAAGGCAGAAACCTGTGGTCAAAAAACAGGCAGGATCAGATAACCAGAAAAAACTCTCTTGAAACATGAATCAAGGCTTGAAAGCTGTGACAGAGGCAACAGACGATCTCCCACTGAGCTGGTGATGAGCAGCTGATTAAATAGGAGCAGCCCAGTGCAGGTGAAGGCAATGAGTAATCAGCACAGTCAAGGTGAGCTGAAGGGCTGGAATCATGACATCACCCCTCCTCAAGGGGCGGCCCTTGACGCCCCTCTGGGCTGGTCCGGATGTTGGCGATGAAAATCGCGGATAAGGCCCTTATCCAGGATCAGGCGAGAAGGTATCCAAGACCTCTCGTCAGGACCATAGCCCTTCCAGTCCACCAGGTATTGGATGCCACGGCCCCAACGTCGGGAACGTAGCAAGCGTTTTACAGTGAAGACAGGGGCTCCATCTATGAGTCGGGGGGGTGGAGGGGGTCTGGAAGGAGGGCAAAACCTGGATGACCTTACAGGTTTGACCTTGGAGACATGGAAAGTGGGGTGCACACGTAATGAAGAAGGTAGACTGAGACGCACAGCTAGCGGGTTAATGACCTTGGCAATAGGAAAAGGACCCACAAAACGGGGTGCCAACTTGCGATTCTCTACCTTGACGGGTAAATCCTTAGTGGATAACCAGACCTTCTGACCCACCAGGTATCTTGGAGCTTGGGATCTGTGACGGTTGGCATTACGGGCATAGACAGCTGAGGTCTTGCAGAGAGATGCTCTGGCCTTTCTCCAGACTCTGAGACAACGACGTGCTGTTAAATGGGCAGCAGGAACCTGGGTAACCCCTTCCTGAACAGAGAGAATAGGCGGTTGATAGCCATAAACAACATGAAATGGTGACAGACCTGTGGCACTTGATGGTAATCCATTGATGGCGTACTCCACCCATGGTAAATTCTGTGACAAGCGACTGGGAGCATCCATGCATAGGATGCATAATTTGGTCTCAACTTCCTGATTCATCCTTTCTGTCTGGCCGTCCGTCTGAGGATGGAAACCTGAAGAAAGGCTGACGTCAATGCCAAGAAGGGTGCAAAACTCACCCCAGAAACGGGAAATGAACTGAGGTCCTCTATCTGAAACGATGTTATGGGGAATGCCATGAAGTCTAAACACCTCTTGGGTTATTACATCAGTGAGTACAGGAGCTGAGGGTAACTTGCGGAGAGGAATGAGGTGGGTCATCTTGGAAAATCTGTCAACCACAGTGAGGAGTACAGTGTTACCATGAGAAGGAGGTAGGCCGGTGACAAAATCCATAGAGATGTGGGACCATGGTCGGTGTGGAATAGGAAGAGGCCTTAGTAGACCGGCTGGAGGGCGTCTTGAGGGCTTAACTCTGGAGCAGGTGGTACATGCTGACACAAACTCTCGCGTGTCCTTTCTGAGT
Source organism: Girardinichthys multiradiatus (assembly GCF_021462225.1). NCBI lineage: Eukaryota > Metazoa > Chordata > Actinopteri > Cyprinodontiformes > Goodeidae > Girardinichthys > Girardinichthys multiradiatus. Next base: position 40,217,903 of record NC_061813.1, read on the forward strand.
GTGGGCCACCAGAACCCTGACTGGACCACTGCCAGGGTCCTAGTAATACCTGGGTGACAGAAAGGTTTAGAGCCGTGACAGAACTGAAGGACTTTAGACACCATTTCCTCAGGAACATACAGAAGTCCCTTAGGACACTGAACAGGAGGTGGTTCTCTCTGATGACTCCTCTTGAGCAGGCTTTCGATACTGGTAAGAGCTAGCCTGGTCTTGGGGGAAAGGATGTAGTCGTGATCAACAGAATCAGAAGGACAGACAGAAAACTGATGAAGTCTAGAAAGTGTATCAGGCTTGATGTTCTTGCTGCCAGGTCGATAGGCTAGGGTGAAGTTAAATCTACTAAAAAATAGTGACCATCTAGCCTGGCGTGGGTTAAGTCTCTTGGCAGATTTGAGATATTCCAGGTTCTTATGGTCTGTCCACACAGTAAAAGGATGTGTGGATCCCTCAAGCCAGTGCCTCCATTCCTCTAACGCTAGTTTGATAGCCAATAGTTCTCTGTTCCCAACATCATAGTTTCTCTTGAAGGTCGAAAGCCGGCGAGAAAAAAAAGCACAAGGATGTAACCTAGCATCGTCTGAAAACCTTTGCGACAGGACAGCGCCAACCCCAGTCTCCGAGGCATCAACCTCCACAACAAAAGGGTTCGATGAATCTGGAAAATGCAGAATAGGAGCTGAGGTAAAGAGACGTTTTAGTTTGTCAAAGGCCTGTTTGGCTTCTGAAGACCATTTGAACTGAGTCTTTATAGAAGTGAGTTGATAAAGAGGGGCGGCCACAGAACTACAGGTCCTACTCAAAAAATTAGCATATTGTGATAAAGTTCATTATTTTCTATAATGTAATGATGAAAATTTAATATTCATATATTTTAGATTCATTGCACATTAACTGAAATATTTCAGGTCCTTTATTGTCTTAATATGGATGATTTTGGCATACAGCTCATAAAAACCCGAAATTCCTATCTCACAAAATTAGCATATTTCATCCGACCAATAAAAGAAAAGTGTTTTTAATACAAAAAACGTCAACCTTCAAATAATCATGTACAGTTATGCACTCAATACTTGGTTGGGAATCCTTTTGCAGAAATGACTGCTTCAATGCGGCGTGGCATGGAGGCAATCAGCCTGTGGCACTGCTGAGGTCTTATGGAGGCCCAGGATGCTTCGATAGCGGCCTTTAGCTCATCCAGAGTGTTGGGTCTTGAGTCTCTCAACGTTCTCTTCACAATATCCCACAGATTCTCTATGGGGTTCAGGTCAGGAGAGTTGGCAGGCCAATTGAGCACACTGATACCATGGTCAGTAAACCATTTACCAGTGGTTTTGGCACTGTGAGCAGGTGCCAGGTCGTGCTGAAAAATGAAATCTTCATCTCCATAAAGCTTTTCAGCAGATGGAAGCATGAAGTGCTCCAAAATCTCCTGATAGCTAGCTGCATTGACCCTGCCCTTGATAAAACACAGTGGACCAACACCAGCAGCTGACACGGCACCCCAGACCATCACTGACTGTGGGTACTTGACACTGGACTTCTGGCATTTTGGCATTTCCTTCTCCCCAGTCTTCCTCCAGACTCTGGCACCTTGATTTCCGAATGACATGCAGAATTTGCTTTCATCCGAAAAAAGTACTTTGGACCACTGAGCAACAGTCCAGTGCTGCTTCTCTGTAGCCCAGGACTGGGGAATGCAGCACCTGTAGCCCATTTCCTGCACACGCCTGTGCACGGTGGCTCTGGATGTTTCTACTCCAGACTCAGTCCACTGCTTCCGCAGGTCCCCCAAGGTCTGGAATCGGCCCTTCTCCACAATCTTCCTCAGTATCCGGTCACCTCTTCTCGTTGTGCAGCGTTTTCTGCCACACCTTTTCCTTCCCACAGACTTCCCCACTGAGGTGCCTTGATACAGCACTCTGGGAACAGCCTATTCGTTCAGAAATTTCTTTCTGTGTCTTACCCTCTTGCTTGAGGGTGTCAATAGTGGCCTTCTGGACAGCAGTCAGGTCGGCAGTCTTACCCATGATTGGGGTTTTGAGTGATGAACCAGGCTGGGAGCTTTAAAGGCCTCAGGAATCTTTTGCAGGTGTTTAGAGTTAACTCGTTGATTCAGATGATTAGGTTCATAGCTCGTTTAGAGACCCTTTTAATGATATGCTAATTTTGTGAGATAGGAATTTTGGGTTTTCATGAGCTGTATGACAAAATCATCCGTATTAAGACAATAAAAGACCTGAAATATTTCAGTTAGTGTGCAATGAATCTAAAATATATGAATGTTAAATTGTCATCATGACATTATGGAAAATAATGAACTTTATCACAATATGCTAATATTTTGAGAAAGACCTGTATAACCCTTGATAAAACGGCGGTAAAAATTGGCAAACCCAAGAAAACGTTGAAGTTCCTTCAAACTGGATGGGTCAGGCCACTCCAGGACTGCAGCCACCTTTGAGGGGTCCATGTGAATTCTGCCAGGAGCTATGACAAAGCCCAGAAAGGATACAGATGATTGATGGAATGAACATTTCTCGGCCTTAACAAATAGTTTATTTCGGAGAAGCCTGAGAAGAACCTCACGAACATGTTTGATATGGGTAGAAAGGTCCTTTGAAAAAATTAAGATGTCATCAAGGTATACAAAAACAAATCTGTTTAGCATGTCCCTTAAAACATCATTAATTAATGCCTGGAAGACGGCTGGGGCATTGGTGAGCCCGAAAGGCATGACCAAGTATTCATAATGACCTGAAGGGGTGTTAAAAGCTGTCTTCCATTCGTCTCCTTCTCTTATGCGGACCAGATGGTAGGCATTACGCAGATCCAGTTTGGTGAAGACAGTACTAACTTGAAGGAGCTCAAAAGCAGAAGTCATGAGAGGTAGAGGTTATCTGTTCTTAACTGTAATTTTGTTTAGACCTCGATAATCAATGCATGGTCTAAGTGAACCATCCTTCTTGCCAACAAAGAAGAATCCTGCACGAGAAGAAGACTTTCTGATAAGTCCTGCCTTGAGGGCGTCAGAAATGTATTCCTCCATTGCCTCTCTCTCAGGACCTGTAATGGAATAGTTTCTGCCTCGAGGAGGGGTAGTACCAGGGAGAAGGTCAATGGCACAGTCATACTCTCTATGGGGTGGTAGAGAAGTGGCCTTAGATTTGTTAAATACCTCACACAAATCATGATAAATCTTAGGGACCTTAGACAAGTCTGGATAAACAAGGTTGATCTCACGGGGAGATGTCATGATAGGGGCTTCCCTCAAACAATTAGTAGAGCATGATGGCCCCCAAGACTGAACCTCACCAGTGAGCCAGTTGATGACTGGACTGTGTTTGATGAGCCAGGGGCGTCCCAGAATCACAGGAATCTCTGGAGACCTGGTTAGCAGAAACATGATCCTGTCGTGGTGGTTTCCTGAAATGAGTACAGAAACAGGCTCAGTGCAGCGAGTTACTTGATCAATGAGATGCCCATCAATAGCAAAAATCTCACGTGGTCTCTCTAGAAGTTCCAACTCCAGTGCAAGCTTATGAGCTAGGCTGACATCAATAAAGTTAGCATCAGCCCCAGAGTCAATGAAAACAGGTACCTCCTTATTTTCAGGAGAGTCGGGAAATCTGATGGTGCACCGATTATGGGGAGGGTTCTGAGACCTGAGGATAGGGCTCAGCAAAGACCTCCCGAACTTTACTGAGCCTGCCCTTTTAACGGACAGTTAAAGGCCCGATGATTCCTCTCTCCACAATAACAACATAGTTGATTCCTGAATCTCCTATCCCTCTCTTCAGTGGAGAGTCTGGTCCTGCCCAGTTGCATGGGCTCCTCAGTGTTAACAGGAGGAGGAGTGAAGACTTGGGGCATAGTGCTTGAACTGACCTGGACGGTTGAGACTCGTCTTTGATAGTTAGATGATGACCTCTCCCTCTTACGTTCACAAATGCGTTGGTCAATCCATGTGGCCAGCCTTTCTAAGGCCTCGAGGGTCTTGGGAGGGTCACGAGTAGCAATTTCATCCTTGATATCATCTGACAGACCCTGGTAAAAAAACGTCAAACAGGGCTTCATTATTCCAAAAACAACTAGACTTCAAGGCATGGAAATTGATAATGTAGTCAGTAACAGGTCGAGAGCCCTGTCTGAGAGAGAACAGTCTCCTGGCAGCCTCTCTCTCAGGTCGAATAGGATCAAAAACCCTCTTCATCTCATCAGAAAACTCTATAAATGAGTCACAGCAGTCGGCATCATTCTCCCACTCAGATGTTCCCCAAAGCTTAGCTTTACCAGACAGTAGAGAGATTGTATAGGCCACCTTGGCCCGTTCCGAAGGAAAGGCAGTGGGCTGGAGTTCAAATAGCAGGGAACACTGGGTCAAAAAAGGTCTGCATTGTTCAGGATCCCCATTAAAACGCTCAGGGGGGGGAAGCTTAGGCTCGTTGTTTGCGTTAGCCGTCGGAGTAACAGTAGAGGGGAGTGGTTGAGCAACTGAGGAACTAGCTTGGACCTGGGTGATTTTAAGAGAAGAAAGTCCCCGTAAAAGCTCCTGGACATTTCTTTCTAGGCCAGTAATAGCCCCCTCTACTTTAGAACACCAATTGGGATTCGGCTGTGGGTTCATACTGGCGAGATCGTACTGTAACGATGATGCAACTCAACCAGAACCCAAAACGCAGCCAGACAAGAGAATGGTTAACCAAAAGTTTTAATATAAAAAAATAATAATAATAATTGGGTAGAAGAGGTTCCACTGAAGCGGTCAGACAGGAAGGACAGGAATGGAGGTTAATCAGGGAATTGAAATCCAGCCCGGGAGGAAGGGGAAGTGGACAACAGGAGGTCTTGGGGGTTCCAGGAACAAACAGGAGACAGAGAATATTTCCACCAACCAGATGCAGAAGCGGGAGACAATCCAAGGTAAAGCACTGGAGGGTTTCAGGCAGGGATAGTCCAGTAATCCAGAGACAGAGTCAGAGACAGGCAGGTTTCAGCAACGTGAGGTCAAGACTTTTCCGAACAGCAGAAGGACTAGGAAGAAATCTGTGGTCAAAAAACAGGCAGGATCAGATAACCAGAAAAAACTCTCTTGAAACATGAATCAAGGCTTGAAAGCTGTGACAGAGGCACCAGACGATCTCCCACTGAGCTGGTGACGAGCAGCTGATTAAATAGGAGCAGCCCAGTGCAGGTGAAGGCAATGAGTAATCAGCACAGTCAAGGTGAGCTGAAGGGCTGGAATCATGACATGCATAAACCCTACAAATTCAAATCTAATAAATAATTCCCACCAAGTATAAAGTCATGACTCAGATTCTTTATCAAAAATATATTCCTTACTTTTGCATATCTTGAACTGTCAGTTAGCTTAATGGCACCAGGGAAACTTTCAATCTAATAAATCACCAATGATTCTGCATGCAAAACTAATTCTTCAAACTAGTTTAAACTATTTCATTAACCTTTTAATAATAAAACACATAAATCTAAAAGTCATGCTACATCCTTAATTATTATACAAAAAAAACATGTTATTAAGGCTACAATCACTGCAAGCATTTTGATTCTATTGTCTCTTAAACAGTGTTAAAACTCAGGAAGGGAGGTGCTGAGCGTTACCATGGGAGCAAAGGTGTGAACGAACCTGGTAGGTGGGCGGAGTCAGGCAGAACTAACCTCTGATTGGCAGCCTATGGGCGGACCCACAGTTTCTTCATTCTAACCCATCTTAGCGAACCTTAAACTGCAAAACTGTTAACATGCACCTACCTCAGAAACAAGCTGCTTCTTAACTCTCCTGAAAACTCAAAGTTTTAATCAATCTGGGATTTAGAAACATTATTCTAAACATGGATTATTGTTTCATGCAACAAATAAACAAACATTCATTCCAACAAAACAAAGACAAAACATCAAAGACAAACAAATGGCCAAATTTGAAGCTTCAAGAATTCAAAGAAATTTTTAACAATCTCTTTTCAGAATATGTTTTCTCAGCCATATCTTTTAATGCTATAATTGATCAATCTTGTTATGACAATCTTCAGGATCCTTTTTAAGATGAGTGCACATAGTCCAAAAAAATCTCAAAGTATTTAGAAGCACAGCAACAGTTTTCTCTTAAATTAATCCAAATTGACTGATGCTGAAACCTTTTGCTAATTCTTTGTACTGCATCTCTATAATAATAACTACAATCCTGAGAGTTATTGTTATAGTTCTCTTTTTGTTTGGCTCAATTTGATCGCAGCTGTATTGCAGAATTTCAGGTTAAATGCAAAGAAGTATTTTTAATTTAATTTAATTCAAATTCAAAGATACTTTATTGATCCCCGAGGGGAAATTAGAAAAGCCAGCATTGACATTTTTATGGTATACCCAAACAAAACAAAAACTGCAGTGTTTGACTTAATCAGAAATTAAGATAAGAAGCTTGTCTCCAAACTGGACTTTTTCCCACTTAGTGTTTCAAAAAGAACAAACATCATTTTCTTTAATTTGGGCTATTTAAATTTTGAGAGTTGGGGAGAAACATTAGAAAAATTACTAGAACCCCTCTTTAATAATCTAAATGCTGATAAATGTTCCAATATTTTATCTCTTAGTAATCTGAAATCACCTTGTGTACCTTTGTACTCCCATGTATTCTTTTAATCTTTAAACCCTAAGAAATCAAACAAGGAGACTGGAGTTTGAGCCGACCATCCTTTTACTGTTAAGAGAGCCTTTATTTCTTTTCTTTTCCTAAAATGAAGGATTTTACTTGTCTTTATTTCGTTATAAAAATCCTAACCTTGGATCCAAAACTAAACTCTTCAACCCCAATCTGTGTTCCCCAAAGTAGAAATTTTGAGTATTATTGCATTTCAAAGCCACCAAATGACTGGAACCCATCATTGGCTTAGATCTATTTTAATAGGTAATCGGTCTACCTTTAATTAAATATTATAATTTTATGGACCCAAAATCTATGGCTTCAGGAGTCCAGGAACCACAGGTTGAGTACTACTGCATTGAACAATGATGTTAACTTTCTGCAGAGATTGAAGGATTGGCTAAATATATTATTTCTGCTTGGACAATAATCAGATTTAAAATTATTAGTTCACAGCTCCTAATTTACCTCAGATCATATTTGCTTCTAACCCAGTTCATAAGAAGCTTCAGACAAACATTATGTTAAAAAACCAAAAACACAACAAAATACAGATCTGTTTTAAAATAAAGAAAAAGCATGCTTAAAAAACTTGGTACTGTGGTGGAAAATAACTCCACGGTTCTGAAGGCCTTTTCATGCAGAGTCTTTTAGGAAACATGAGATTAGTTTAATTTTTGTGTGGTACCACTGTCCAATCAGATTCTTTCTAAATAACCCCATTTTTCATTCTCATTTTAAAGGTTCGTTTTACCAAGGAAAATGTGTTTAACAAAACCAATTACTCTCAAAAGTTTTAAACGTTTTAGCTGGTGATATCTTAGAAAACAACAAGTGTTTTAATATTTCTGTGCAGCACAGAACTGATTAGGTTTCTCTTTCCTTCCCCAAAGGGAGAAAAAAGAACCTGCAGAACCAAACCTTTCATAGTTTTTATCAGGACCTGATATAAGGTACAGTGTAAATCAACACGCTGCATGAATCAGAAGAGGAAGAAAAACCCAAATATAACCTCATCCCAGCAGCTGCTGTGAAAAACAATAAATTTGTACCTTCCATAAGCGTCAGTTAGCACTTGCGGACAAAAACTGCACCAAACTGTAAGTACTGTGACAGAAACTGTATGAAGACCATCTGCATTAAAACTAAGCCTGTTTTAATGAGGTCTCTACCCATTAGATTTATGGGATACAAACTCTGACAACAGAAAACAATACCTGAAGGAGAAACCCATCAGGTTTTATGCATGCGCTGGGTTTTAAAAATACTCCTTCATGAGATCTGTCCTGAGAATAACATAGAAACACTTGGTTACTGCTGAGTTTTGGAGATGTTGTAACTTCCTCTGCTTTTAATAACTTTTAATAACTAGAATAATTGACCCTGAATATTCCACGACAAAAGAGAACTTGCTTCTCTGAAAGAATTAACCGGAAAGTATCAAATGAGCTAAGTTTTAAAGATACTTTTCTAACCCTAAAATAATATTTTATCCCGCTATATCTGTCAACGTCAAGCCAGCGTCACATGAGCAGCGGTTAATAAGCGTTCTTCATTGCAGAAAATAGGAAAAGATTTATGCAAATGTGTGTGTGTTTGTACGTTACCTCCATCAGTTTCTAAATCGCTCCAGAGTCAGACTGTCAGGCACACAGTCCTCTATCAGTCCAAAAAACAACCAGGCCCTTCCCAGGTCTGTTGGTGAGACATTCAATCATTCTTTGTCCACTTTAACTTCTCCAGGAGGGAGAAAGAAGAAACTTTGCTCCGGTTTCTCTTCTGCCCGCACAAGATGCTTTCAATGTAAATCCAGTGCATTCACTCTTCTGGCTCTTGCAAACAGCATGGATCTTTGTCCATCTCAGTGGGTCCAGACTTCTTCTGAGTTTCGTTTTTTTTTTTGTGGAAACTCACACTGTGATTTTCAACAAGCAGGCAGGCAGGAAGGCAGATCTCTCCCTTTCAGGCCATGATGAAGAAGCGTCTCTGGTGGAGTAGCCATGGAGAAGGGCAGGTTTCTAAAATCCAGACTCAAAAACGCAGATGTTGAACTCAAATCCCATATATGTGTGTATTTGTGTGTGAGAGAGGCAGAAGAAAAGTTTAGTATAGGTTCAGATTTTGCACAAATAAATATTATCAGTCAGTCAGTTGTCCCCCTGCCTGTCACTTCCTTCCACAACATGCATTATACTCCTTTCTAAGACAACTTTCTTTTCAACTCTCTAATGTTCCTATTCACTTTTTACCTTCTTTTCCAACTGATCGCAATATTTAAGACAAACGAAACTTCCTTCAGGAAAGTTTTAACTCTTTAACCCCTTAATTGATGTACTCTGTGCTTTTTAATTTTTTTCTTATGTTTTTTTTTTTTTCATCAACTGTTTTACTTGAAACTATTTAACTTATTTACACTCAAACTTCCACGCTGTGAAAAACCAAACTTATCTTCCAAATTAAAGCACATTTAACACAATCATCCCCACTTTTTCCTTTCATTATTTTATAAATCAGAGTATGAAGAAGGAGGCACCCCTGATGCCTCAAGGTTCCAGAACCATTTTTTTTACCCGTTCAGCGGCACGTCTGCCATCTGGCTTTTCTCCTTTATGAGGTGTAGAAAATTGCTAAAAACCACCCGCAAAACCCTGTGTTCTGCTTTATCCCATTGTTACCAATGAGAACCTCCCTGTCATTCCTTTACAGGGTAACCGGGCCCTCAGCTGATGTCCTCCCTCTCGCAACTCTGGAACCTAATTAATTAGTTAGGAGATGATGGTTAATGTGTAATAAAAATAATAATATACATTATATCATACAGAGCAACTTCTCACCCAGATATATTTGAAGACAAATAGTTCGGATCCAATCGGCCAGAAGCCGCAGGCGGGCACCAGAACTCCCCTCCGTAATATGGAAGTGGACTGAGAACAACTCTCAGGCTGGCCAGGCGTCCGTGTCCCATCCTGCGGTTTCCTCTGGCAGGTTAGATCCTGTTCGTGACGCTAAAATTGTTGAGGAATTTTCTTATCAAAGTGGGTAGAAGTTGACTTATAAGAAGAGAAAATCCGGACTTTGTCTTTATAAGTTTTATTCAAAGGCATTCAGCGTTTGAAGACCCTGACACTGAGGTTAGTCAGTGAAACAGAGCCCCGATCAACATTTACACACAGTATTTATACCAGAACATGACAGTGTTATCTCAACTTCAAAGAGTCTGTGTTTTATGACCCCAGAGCCTTCTTGGGTTCAGAGGTGACGAAGTTATCTAGGAACCCATCTGTCCTTCCCAACACATCATCCTAACTGTGGGTTTTAACCATTAAACTTCTGATAATGGCTTTTACAGCTTCCTCCTCTAACACAGATGTTCATAGGAGTAAGGTAACCCAAAGGTCATACATTGTGGAATGCTTACTGCAAGAATTTCCATCACATGGTCATGTGCTGCAGCTCATCATGAATTTATTTGATCAGGCTTATAAACCAAAATCACTGCAGCACTAAAACTAGTATAGAAAAGGTGATTGGTCGACAGCTGAGTGGCTGTACAGGTTAACCAATCAGATGTTTATGCTCATTTACTGGGACACACCAGCAGTTTAAATTATTTCATGATGTACTGTAGCACAGGAAGTAAAAATTATAAAATGGCTGAAATATTCATATATCATTTAACCATATAGATGATTCACATTTTAATTTACCCTTTTAATACCTTATTTGAGTAATAAATTGAGGATTTATTTGACATTTCTACTTTTTCACAACATTTTACAGCAGGAATAACATTTAGAAGCTGTTCTAAGGCTGAAAACTGAAAAATAAAAACCAGTATGGAGCAGAAAGGAGAGGAAGAAGGGAAGGAGAAAAGAGGAGAAATAATTGGATGTCTATCCAAGATGTTCTTGTCCCAGACCCAGACAAGGAGGTCAGCTGGCCTGCAGCAGCTATCAGGGATCTTCAGCATAGAAAGACCAGCAGTGGAGGACTTGGCTGCATGTCCTGCAGAAACATCACACCCTTATTGAACACTGCAGACTTCTGCTTGAAGAGAGAAGCTTCCAGAAACTGGCAGCAGCTCTGGAGATGATCTTCAGTCCAACCAGATCATCCTTAATGACAACAGCCCTCCTCCAGCCTGCTGGGGCTGGACTGGAAGTCCTTCCTGAGTCCATCTGTGGTCAATCATGGCTCCACACCTTCTTTAAAGCTGACCTGCTAACAAGGGACCACATTGGTGGAAAATTTGGACTCAGGAACCACAGAACCTATCAGCTGGAATCACAAGTCCAACCATGTGACCATGATGGAGACAGAATGAAGGTCTTTCTTGTCTTTGCAGACAATAGAAGTTAATTTCCAGCAGCTTTCATCACTCTCACACAGATAGAAACTGATTCTAGTTTTAGTGAATAATCTAAAAATCAATTCAAATGAAACTTAAAGAGCTTAAAGATATTGAAGTTCTTCTCAGTGGCGGCTCAGTTGTTCACATCAGCAGGTCCGAAGATGGTGGGGATGGAGGTGCTGGAACAGGAGGTCCAGAATGAAGTTCTTGGACAACTGAGGGATAAAAGCTGTTCCTCGGTCTCCTGGTGCACCACTTCAGGCCCCTGTAGCGCCTCCCAGAGGGCAGCAATGGAAACACATGATGTAGAGGCTGAGTATTGTCTCATAATTCTGTGGGTTCTGCTGGACCTGTAGATGTCAGGGGGACCAGTGATGTTTGGTGCTGTGTCCATCCCCCTCCCCCGGAGAGCAACCCTGTTCGTCAGAACCAGGCCAGGATGGAGTAGGTCCATCTGCTCTCTGTCGAGCTGAGGTAAACATCCTCAGCAGAGCAGCAGAGATGTGGTTTCTCATCTGGTTCCTGAGGAACCAGTCTGCTGTTTGGACTCCTGCTGATGTGGCTCCATAGAAACCTGAAGCTGCTCACCTGCGCCACCTCCTGGTCTATCCTGGTTAAGAGAGAATGAAGGCTGGAAACCAGAGATAACATCTAGAGAAGAAATATTTCAGAACAATGAAAAGAAAGAGAAATATTCCTCTAAGGTTCCTACAAACATTTAATGAAAAAAGTTAAAGATTCATGTTTGAATTTATGATGAAACAGAAAATCTCCTTTCCTTCTTCAACTTCCACAGTGGACTTCATGAGGAGCTGCAGGGTGAAGGTTTTATCTCCACAGTCCCTGAACATGATTAAAATCTATGTTCTGACCTCAGAAGAGCTGAGCTGCATGATGAGCCACAGATCCAACAGAACCAGAACCGTTCTGCAGCAAGAACAGAGAAAATCCTCCAAACATGATCTGAAAGTTTCTGAGCTGCTACAGAAAGTGTTTCCAATGCTCACCAAAGGAGATGCTGGAGAAGAATAAACTTTATCTTTACTAAGTTTATATTTTACCGTCAGAAAGAAGGAAATAAAAAATATCTGATTTAAAATCATCAAGAAAAGCTTCATCCTCTGATTGAAGAAACCATCATTTACTCTCTGAGATGTTTGCAGCAACAGATAAAATGACAAGAGCTGCTGAAACATTAGCATCAAACATCTAAAATCTAATAAAAAGATGTAAAAACTGCATCACAATGAAGAAAACATGCAGCCTGAAAACGTCTGAATTGAGCTTTCTTTCATGTTTCTTGGTCCAGAGAGACAAACAATATCAGACACTAAATGACAGACATGAGAAAATAAACAGGATAAAAATCTCTAAACTCAGAGTTCATCATCAGGATCCAGTCAGAGTCTCTTTAAACTCAAACTGCTGCAGCTTCAACCTCTGTGGATCATCAGGACACAGCTCAGCTTCTCTCCTTCACAAAGATCATCAATCTGCCCTCCACCCGCAGAGAGAAGAAGGAGCAACAGAGGAGATCAATGAGTGTTTCCAGCCTCTCTCCATCAGCTGTCAGTCAGTGATGCAGCACATCCAGTATAAAGAGCAGCAGGGACTTCAGTCCTGTTCAGAGCAGCTGTGGAGCAGCTGTGGAGCGTAGCCAGCTTCCTTTCAGCTCTCATGTTAACGTGTTGGAGTGAACACACTGAGCTCCAAGCTCACACACCTGCACACACTTTTAGCATCAAGTCTGTTTCCTCTGCAGGTTTCACTCCAGTCCACAGTGGAAACCAACTGCTGAGAGTCATGAAGGCTTCATTTCTGCACCAACACTGTAGTGATGATTTACTGCTGCTACATGTCAACTGCTGCTCCATTTAAACACACAAACTCTGGCTGTTGATGAACATCTCATCTGTTTCTGAAACATCAGCTGACAAACAAACATGGAGGCTGTCCCTGAACACATCTGGATGAAGCTAATGACAGAAGGACACATGTCCAGATGTGATGAGTGGACTTCAGCAGAGCTTCTGCTCTGTATAAAGACCACATGGTCACTAAATGTAATGATGGTTTGTGAAATAAGAGCCAGTGGTTTCCAGGCTGCAGTCAGACTGATCTCAGAGCTGTGACAAAGATGAACCTGATCAGTTGTTTCCTGTTGAAATGAGAGAACAAACAGTCTGAGATCAGATCTGATGCTACCACAGTCTGATGAATGAGGACCACTGTCTCTATACATGTTGGAAGCTGTCAGCTGGAATCCAGCTTTATTTCCTGTAGACATGAACACAACAGCAACAGTCATCTTCACATCAACACAAACACAGGAACACAACAAGCTTCTGGCTCATCTGATTGGCTGATTGTTGTCTCTGTGTCCAATCAGGAAGCCTGTCACCATTCTCCTCCCACTGAGAAGCTGCAGCTTTACTGGAAACACTGCATCTTTGCTTTGATCCTAACTGGGTTCAGAACAATACTGCTGACAGCGGATGGACTCACATCAAACATCTACTTACACTTTATTCAGTTTGTAGTCTGGACTCTTTACAAGATCCTCCAGCTGCTGAACATCTGACTTCTTCAGGTTGTTCTGAATAAGGTCCAGTTGTGTCAGATGGGACGGGTTGGACTTCAGAGCTGAGACCAGAGAAGCACAGCTGATCTCTGACAAACTACAGTCCCACAATCTGAATAAAGAATAAAACATGTGAGCTGAAGCCGACAGGATGCAGGTTAAAACAGTCCAACAGAACCAGTTAAAGAACTCTCATTAATATTAATGACAACATGCTGCTGCTTCAATAAAGACCTGCTGACTTCAGCTCTTAAACTCTGTCAGCTCCACCAGCAGCTCCATCAATACAAACTCAGGTTCTGCAGCCAAATTATTCAAGTTTCACAGAAAACAAACAAGTCAGGAGGAATTTTGGAGGAAATATGAACAAATGTAGATTAATGCAGATAAATTCAACTATTTGAATTATTCCACAGCCATAAAAACATGATGTCATGGAGAATATTTCATGGAAAATTGATTTGAAGAGCTGAAACACACAGAACCAGAACCTGGTACTGAGACATGTTGTGTTTGAGTATTTTAGTCAGTAAAATCATTCCAGAGCTTCTAAAAGTGTTGAAGCATCAATCAGTGATTATATATTTGTTACTGTCAGACAGATTCCAGGAGCTGAAATTCACTTTTCTAGATTGGGTTGAATCCCCTCTGACCTGCTTCACATGAGGGGGATTTATACACACTGGGGGTCCGAATGCTGTCCTGTTCTGACCTTAGATCAGGGGGTCCAACTCAGTTACACAGAGGGACACAATTAAACACTGGCTCCAAGTCCAGGGACAAACTCAGGAAAATATTTACTAGAATAGAAGATATGAACTTTGTTTTTCAGCTGAATTCTATCAAATTATTCACAGAAATATGAACTGAACTGTTTTAAAGTCATCCTAGAGAAAATGTAGAAAAACTGATCTGATGAAGGTTTAAAGAGATTAAAAACATTAAAATAAATGAACCATCAGTATTTTTCATGTCTTCTATCTTCCTCTTTATCAGCAGTTTTTCTTCTTATTTCTAATAAAATCATTTGACCACAGGCCATTAAAACAAGGGAAACATTCTCTGGATGAAAACCCAAACATACAGCTACTAACATTGGAGCTGATGGGCAGGGACACTAAAGCCTAACAATGCCTCCACCTTCCAGTCCAGATCATCCACCCTCTCTGTAGATGTTACTGAGAGATGCAACAGCAGCACAGGGAGCTCGTAGCCTCATACAGAGGAGGAGAACGGGAGCACCAAGTGTCCTCTCCAGGACTGAAGTCTTAGAGAGTTTCTGGGATTCTTCCTGCGTTCCACACCGCTGCCTATGTTGGCTCAACATTATTAAATAATGCTGCTGGGAATGGGAGTGGGAATTTCCTGCATTATCAGCTCTAAATCCACTGGATTCTGGGAAGTTCTGGATAATAGCTGCAACCCCACACTGAAATTTAGCTTATTGTTTCATGTTTTCTGCTCATTATTTAATAAATCATGGGAGGAAGTTTGAAAAAGAAAGAAACTTTAACTAGACCAAACCAGTGGAGAATAAACCAGACTTTACCATGAAGATCCTAAGTGTGGATCAGTATAATATCAGCCATATGTCTGCAGTTTAGTGTCAACACAACTTTCACATCAGAAATATCAGAACTAAACTAAAACATGGTGTCTTACTTCAATATCTGTAGTTTGCAGAGAGAAGATTGTAGAAAACCACAGAGCTCCTTCACTCCAGCATCTTTCAGGTCTTTGTTCCAGCTCAGGTCCAGTTCTGTCAGATGGGACGGGTTGGACTTCAGAGCTGAGACCAGAGAAGCACAGCTGATCTCTGACAAACTGCAGCTCTTCAATCTGAATAAAGAATAAAACATGTGAGCTGAAACCAACAGGATGCAGGTTAAAACAGTCCAACAGAACCAGTTAAAGAGCTCTCATTAATATTAATGACAACATGCTGCTGCTTCAATAAAGACCTGCTGACTTCAGCTCTTAAACTCTGTCAGCTCCACCAGCAGCTCCATCAATACAAACTCAGGTTCTGCAGCCAAATTATTCAAGTTTCACAGAAAACAAACAAGTCAGGAGGAATTTTGGAGGAAATATGAACAAATGTACAGGTCCTTCTCAAAATATTAGCATATTGTGATAAAGTTAATTATTTTCCATAATGTCATGATGAAAATTTAACATTCATATATTTTAGATTCATTGCACACTAACTGAAATATTTCAGGTCTTTTATTGTCTTAATACGGATGATTTTGGCATACAGCTCATGAAAACCCAAAATTCCTATCTCACAAAATTAGCATATCATTAAAAGGGTCTCTAAACGAGCTATGAACCTAATCATCTGAATCAACGAGTTAACTCTAAACACCTGCAAAAGATTCCTGAGGCCTTTCAAACTCCCAGCCTGGTTCATCACTCAAAACCCCAATCATGGGTAAGACTGCCGACCTGACTGCTGTCCAGAAGGCCACTATTGACACCCTCAAGCAAGAGGGTAAGACACAGAAAGACATTTCTGAACGAATAGGCTGTTCCCAGAGTGCTGTATCAAGGCACCTCAGTGGGAAGTCTGTGGGAAGGAAAAAGTGTGGCAGAAAACGCTGCACAACAAGAAGAGGTGACCGGACCCTGAGGAAGATTGTGGAGAAGGGCCGATTCCAGACCTTGGGGGACCTGCAGAAGCAGTGGACTGAGTCTGGAGTAGAAACATCCAGAGCCACCGTGCACAGGCGTGTGCAGGAAATGGGCTACAGGTGCCGCATTCCCCAGGTCAAGCCACTTTTGAACCAGAAACAGCAGCAGAAGCGCCTGACCTGGGCTACAGAGAAGCAGCACTGGACTGTTGCTCAGTGGTCCAAAGTACTTTTTTCGGATGAAAGCAAATTCTGCATGTCATTTGGAAATCAAGGTGCCAGAGTCTGGAGGAAGACTGGGGAGAAGGAAATGCCAGAAGTCCAGTGTCAAGTACCCACAGTCAGTGATGGTCTGGGGTGCCGTGTCAGCTGCTGGTGTTGGTCCACTGTGTTTTATCAAGGGCAGGGTCAATGCAGCTAGCTATCAGGAGATTTTGGAGCACTTCATGCTTCCATCTGCTGAAAAGCTTTATGGAGATGAAGATTTCATTTTTCAGCACGACCTGGCACCTGCTCACAGTGCCAAAACCACTGGTAAATGGTTTACTGACCATGGTATCACTGTGCTCAATTGGCCTGCCAACTCTCCTGACCTGAACCCCATAGAGAATCTGTGGGATATTGTGAAGAGAACGTTGAGAGACTCAAGACCCAACACTCTGGATGAGCTAAAGGCCGCTATCGAAGCATCCTGGGCCTCCATAAGACCTCAGCAGTGCCACAGGCTGATTGCCTCCATGCCACGCCGCATTGAAGCAGTCATTTCTGCCAAAGGATTCCCGACCAAGTATTGAGTGCATAACTGTACATGATTATTTGAAGGTTGACGTTTTTTGTATTAAAAACACTTTTCTTTTATTGGTCGGATGAAATATGCTAATTTTGTGAGATAGGAATTTTGGGTTTTCATGAGCTGTATGCCAAAATCATCCGTATTAAGACAATAAAAGACCTGAAATATTTCAGTTAGTGTGCAATGAATCTAAAATATATGAATGTTAAATTTTCATAATTACATTATAGAAAATAATGAACTTTATCACAATATGCTAATATTTTGAGAAGGACCTGTAGATTAAGGCAGATAAATTCAACTATTTGAATTATTCCACAGCCATAAAAACATGATGTCATGGAGAATATTTCATGGAAAACTGACTTGAAGAGCTGAAACACACAGAACTAGAACCTGGTACTGAGATATGTTGTGTTTGAGTATTTTAGTCAGTAAATTCATTCCAGAGCTTCTAAAAGTATTGAAGCATCAATCAGTGATTATATATTTGTTACTGTCAGACAGATTCCAGGAGCTGAAATTCACTTTTCTAGATTGAGTTGAATCCCCTCTGACCTGCTTCACATGAGGGGGATTTATACACACTGGGGGTCCAAATGCTGTCCTGTTCTGACCTTAGATCAGGGGGTCCAACTCAGTTACACAGAGGGACACATTTAAACACTGGCTCCAAGTCCAGGGACAAACTCAGGAAAATATTTACTAGAATAGAAGATATGAACTTTGTTTTTCAGCTGAATTCTATCAAATTATTCACAGAAATATGAACTGAACTGTTTTAAAGTCATCCTGGAGAAAATGTAGAAAAACTGATCTGATGAAGATTTAAAGAGATTAAAAACATTCAAATAAATGAACCATCAGTATTTTTATGTCTTCTATCTTCCTCTTTATCAGCAGTTTTTCTTCTTATTTCTAATAAAATCATTTGACCACAGGTCATTAAAACAACGGAAATATTCTCTGGATGAAAACCCAAACATACAGCTATGTTGGAACCACAGACATGGATTTCAACATTAAACTCCGGTACAAACTTTTCTGGAACTTTCAAAATAAATTGCATTTAACTGACTTCCAGCAACTGAGGAAAGAGGGGTAGCAGCAGACTTCCCATGATGCCACTGTCTGAATAAGAGCAGCCCCTCTCCAACAAGACGATCTCTTCCACTGTTCCTCCTTGCGGGACCAGAATTGGAGAGGCAGCGCGCTGATGTCTCTTTGCTGGCAAACAGACATAAACTCTTCAACTGGATCCAAGGAAACCATGCTATCATCGATCATATGCAAAGATAAGTACGGATGAAATACTGTCTGTGTATCCGGTATTTTCATTCATGAACGGGAAAATTAAGGTGTAAGAATTGCTGACTGTCTCTCTGAGGCCTGCAGAAGCAAACTGTCCCAGAGAAGTTTCCTACAGAGACGCGGTCTCTATGAAGCCGAGTGGAGCGTCTCCAAGTCTGGAAGGAAGACAGCAGAGACCCCATCACCATGGTAACGGTAACGTGCAGTGTGGTTGGTGGACAGAACGGGTCGTCTTTCATCCACAGCTACAGAGGTTAGCTGTAGCTAACCGTTTAAAGACTGTGGTCGTTTCTTCAAATTTCTCCGCCTTGGACAACGTTCCTCACCACAGTTTATGAGGTTAAGTGTTTGGGCAGAATAACATAGAAGTGATTTAGATTGAATTGATCTAAACATTTTTCATTTTATGAAGTTTGGTTTTGTTTGTGTTGAACTCTGCTATCTTGGTGCTAGCAGGCTATCTGCAGCACACGTGTTCAGGTTATGTTCTTTGTATGTTTTTAAAGTTAAGACAAACTTTATTTAAAGGGTGATTTTAAACAGAACATTGATCATAACGCGCCGTCCGCACTTATTCATTTTAACCCTTTTATTGAAGGTATTTTAAAGGTATGTGTTTGATTCTGGTGCTAAGCTATCAGCTTCTTTTGTTAGCTTTAACTGCTAACAGCTAAGGACACGTGCTAGCTGCTAATATTTACCCAGAAAGGTTTAGGTTTCAATCCAGTAAATAATGTGTCCCTAACATTATTTACTAAATTTGATAACTAAGTAAACACCATTAAGCCTCATTTCTCCAGAAAGATTTGGCTCTTCCCAAAATATTCCCTTAATAATATTTCTTTAAATATTATTTTAATAAATAAAGGCAGCTAATGAGACACCGATGAGAATTAGTCATCCAGGAGGTTGGTTTTATTCAGGAGATCATTATTTAAAACATTATTTTATTAAAATAATATTTTATCTGATCTTGCATTGTGAATGGTTGTCTAAACGTTGCTGATTATTTTCTAAGTTAGTTCCAAGACTAACTTAACTTCATTTCCAGATTCTTCAAGATAATCCTTGGTTCTCAAACATAAACATTGCATGGTAATGTTGCATCACTCTTTTTGGTCATAATTTCTAATCATCTTTAATCAACTTGTTTATATTGTACATAGTCCATTAGTCTTCATTATTCTTTAATTCTGCTTGGTAGTTTAGTTGAATTGTTTTAGCATAGTAAAGAGTTTGTTGATTGAAATATGTTTGACTTTGAGTTGACTTATTTTTGTTAATAAATTCTTGTATTTTAAGAAATTGTGTGAATTTATTCCATATATGTGCAGAGTTTATGCTGTTCAATAATGTCAGAGCTCGTCTCACACCTTTCTATTTTGTCCTAATACCATCACTTTACTGGGCTGGTATTCACAGGACAACCCTTAACGGACCCAAATATTATTTGATTAAATATTAAAATATTAATATTAAATATTAAATAATCTCAGATTCATAATCCCAACAGCTACTAACATACTAAATAATGCTGCTGGGAATGGGAGTGGGAATTTCCTGCATTATCAACTCGAAATCCACTGGATTCTGGGAAGTTATGGATAAAAGCTGCAACCCTACACTGAAATTCAACTCATTGTTTCATGTTTTCTGCTCATTATTTAATAAATCATGGGAGGAAGTTTGAAAAAGAAAGAAACTTTAACTAGACCAAACCAGTGGAGAAGAAACCAGACTTTACCATGAAGATCCTCAGTGTGGATCAGTATAATATCAGCCATATGTCTGCAGTTTAGTGTCAACACAACTTTCATATCAGAAATATCAGAACTAAATTAATACATGGTGTCTTACCTCAATATCTGTAGTTTGCAGAGAGAAGATTGTAGAAAACCACAGAGCTCCTTCACTCCAGAATCTCCTAGTTTGTTGTAGCTCAGGTCCAGTTCTGTCAGATGGGAGGGGTTGGACTTCAGAGCTGAGCCCAGAGAAGAACAGCTGATCTCTGACAACCTGCAGCGCTTCAACCTGAATAAAGAATAAACATGTGAGCTGAAGCCAACAGAATGCAGGTTAAAACAGTCCAACAGAACCAGTTAAAGAGCTCTCATTAATATTAATGACAACATGCTGCTGCTTCAATAAAGACCTGCTGACTTCAGCTCTTAAACTCTGTCAGCTCCACCAGCAGCTCCATCAATACAAACTCAGGTTCTGCAGCCAAATTATTCAAGTTTCACAGAAAACAAACAAGTCAGGAGGAATTTTGGAGGAAATATGAACAAATGTAGATTAATGCAGATAAATTCAACTATTTGAATTATTCCACAGCCATAAAAACATGATGTCATGGAGAATATTTCATGGAAAACTGACTTGAAGAGCTGAAACACACAGAACCAGAACCTGGTACTGAGACATGTTGTGTTTGAGTATTTTAGTCAGTAAAATCATTCCAGAGCTTCTAAAAGTGTTGAAGCATCAATCAGTGATTATATATTTGTTAATGTCAGACAGATTCCAGGAGCTAAAATTCACTTTTCTAGATTGGGTTGAATCCCCTCTGACCTGCTTCACATGAGGGGGATTTATACACACTGGGGGTCCGAATGCTGTCCTGTTCTGACCTTAGATCAGGGGGTCCAACTCAGTTACACAGAGGGACACAATTAAACACTGGCTCCAAGTCCAGGGACAAACTCAGGAAAATATTTACTAGAATAGAAGATATGAAGTTTGTTTTTCAACTAAATTCTATCAAATTATTCACAGAAATATGAACTGATCTTCAGTGTGGATCAGTATAATATCAGCCATTTGTCTGCAGTTTAGTGTCAACACAACTCTCACATCAAGGCTTGTTTCAGAAAGCGAGGTTAAGAAGCTCTGAGTAGACCTATTCTGCTCTGTGATAAACAGGGTTTTCAGTTTCAGAACAAGTCGTAACAATTGTTTTACTCAACCCTTAGTTGAATTCAACCAGAGTTTAGCACCAGCGCTAGTAAATAAAAAGCCCTCATCAATGGAAGGCAGATGACATGATTTAATGAGGCAACGGGAGGAAATAGGAAGCCTAGAAGTGTGTATTTCCAGCCAATGGAATTAGAAATATTAATGACGGCATATGGAGAATATCAACACATAATTAAGAAGAAAAGCAACACTGTTGCTGCTGCAGAATAGCGAGAGTTAGCGTGGCAGAGACCAAGTCAATGCATGAGTGTGAAGAAGCAGAAAATCAAGATGAAATTTAAAATACAGTTAAATCAGATAAGGTCCAGTTATAAACTATTGTTCTGTTTAATCTTTACCAACAGAATAACACAATAATTCACTGGATATATTCAACATATGCAATTAATGATGTGTTAGAAGTTTAAGGTTGACTCATGACTTGATAAGAAAAAGAGAAACGCATGGAGCTAAATTGCAGCTCTTGTTAGCTCTCGTTCTCTATAGTTTTACTGAGTTCATCTCCTTCTGCTTTCAACAGTCATTTAATACTTAATGTACAATATAAATTTATTTGATTTAGTGTAAAACTTCATATTACTGTGATTAAAGGGTAAAAACAGGACCTGTTCTGTTGTTCAGAACCCCACAGGTTCTGACTGAGAGACACCATACTGTTGTCTTCCAGCGTGTTGCACTTAGATCGGTCAACATGCCCCAAACATTTTACTTAGTTTCTCATTATTTGTTGGACTTTATTCTTAAATAATTGTCAGAATTGTTTATTAGTCATTGTTGCTTATGAAATAACTTTATTGAGGTGTTGAATAAATTGTAATGTTTTCTAATTGTCTTGGAAAGTTTTTATTTTGCAATTTAAAAAAAGTGTTTTTAATATTTTACACTAATGCAGAGTTTGTACCAGAGAAATGTTCTATTTTTGTTAATTGCAGTATTTTAATCAGAAACTGATTCCAAATATGGTGTCAACATAAACCTAAGTTGTGGATTCCAGGTAGAACAGCGTAATTAATATTTGTATCGTTCCTCTGGGCCTGTCTGTTGACAGGTCAGGTTGTTTTTGTTTGCTGGATTGTTCTTGAGGTGGATTCCTCCACCTGGACCTGGACTTTTCTAGAAGGGTGTAGAACTATAGAAGGTTTCCAATATTAAGAACTAAATCTGAAAACTTGGCCAACTCTTCACACTGATAGTTTGATGTATTAATTGTGTTGTATCATAAAACTATGTCATCTAATCTATCGTTGGGTTCATTAAAGTCGGCTTGTTCATTAAATTCACGTTCCTGTCTCTGTGTCTCATTCAAACACACTGCTGTGCTCCTATAGTTGAACCTATTGCTATATTAATATCATTTATTCAATAATTATCATTACTGTGTTTTACTTGACTACAGTTGTTGCTGCTAAGGGTGGAACAACCAGTTATTAGCTTTAGGGGGTACTTACTTTTCTCAACAAGGCCTCGAAGGTTTGGATTTTTCCCCCTTAATAATAAACACCTTTATTTAGAAACTATATTTTGTGTTTAGTTTGTCTGATATTTATATTTGTTTGATGATCTGAAACATTTAAGTGTGATAAACATAAAAAAAGAAATCATGAAGGACAAACTTTTTCACACCTCTGAATGTCTCTACTGGTTTTAACCTCCATTAAACACTTTGTAATATTCTAACTTAAGACACAGAGTTTAGGGGTTTATTTTTTTCTAAGCCATAATCATCATAATTATAAGAAATAAACGGCTTAAAATATTTCATTCTATGTGTGATGAATCTATATAATATATAAGTTTCACTTAAATGAAATGAGGGACAAAAACTATTGAACTTTTACACAATATTCTAATTTTTTAGATTGACCTTTATAATAAAATAAATATTGTTTATTCAGTTTTAATTTGTTTTGTTGCTTAAACTTCCTGAGTTCTTGCTGAACGGTACCACTGGGTCCAGAGACCGCCTGCTGCTTATTCTACATTATTGTGTTTGAGTTACTGGTTGTTTTAAAACCCAGTTTCTGGGTCCTGGTATATCAAACACACATCTTGTCTCTTAGCTAGCACAACCTTGCTAACACACACACACACACACACACACACACACACACACACACACACACACACACAGGTTTTTGCTGATTTCCTTTGGTTTGTATTTTCGGCTGAAAGTTATCAGTTTATTAATCAGCAGTTTATTGACTCCAGTATTTTAACTGTAGTTGGAGTATTGTGTTAATAAATTCTGGAGACATTTAAAGAGAAATTGTTTGTATTTATTATCAAAATGTGATAATCAGAAATAACTCAGTTTTATTAATAAATGCCCTTGGGTTCTTATTAATAGCTATTAACAGCCAAACAAGGTAATTATTTCCTAATATGATTCATTAATTTGAGTTTTAACATCTTTATTTGTGTGACTGACATAATGGCTGTAAAATAGTTTCATATCTATCAGAAACAAAGTGATGGTTGGTTTATCTCCGTTTTGTCTCATGTATCTGAGAGAAGCCTATAACACTGTGGAGCCACCAGGTGGCGCTGCTCTGCTGGTGACCCAGGTTCTCAGAGCTTTGTTCTAAACCTCCTTCAGGGTTTCTGTGGGGAGAGTAAATACTTGGAGAACTTTCTCTGTGTTCTTGGTCTAGAACCTGCAGTTCTGCCTTCTGACCATCATCAAGTTCTCCAGAACTTAACCCAGTAATGGTACTGAGGGCGGCTTGGTTGGAGCTTCTCCTGTTACAGCTGCTTCTAGATAACTGCATGTTGCCATGACAACCACTCAGCCTATCACCAACAACCAGACGTTGTGACTGATTGTTTAAAGGCCGTCCATCTACCTGGTGACATTCAGTCATCCTAACAGAGGATGGACACCAGGGTCAGAGGAGAGGCTGAAGGGGAGGACCAGATAACGTTTGCTGCAGCGAGGACACGGGCCTCCTTCACCACTGATAATATCGGGTCAGAACCAAGATGGAGGAACTTTGAACCAGCACTAAAGGTTTTTATGAGCTCCCTGATGAAGCATCATTGTTCTCACAGAGACGTGGCTCCAACCGACTCTGACAGCTGTCAGGTTGAAGAGGACGGGTTCTCTCTGACCCGTTCCAACAGAACAGCAGCTTCAGGACAAAGCTGAGATGGTGGTACCATCAGGTTTTAATTTATTTTTATAGTTTAGGCATTTATTATTCTTAATCAGTGCGCTGAGGAGAAACAATTTATTTTACTTCTTTGTAAGCTTTTGTAATTTACATTTTTTCACAACAATGTAAATTATAAAATGCTAAAATATCACAAATAGCTAAAATAGCACAAATAGCACGGCTAGCACAAAAGTAAAAATCAGAGGTTCTAAAGTGAGCGCAGATAACCCAATATGAAGGCCTACCAGCCTCATCGGTGGTTATTTCCAGCAAATGGAAAGCTTCTTTCCATGCTGGATCGATGCCAGACCTCCATTTCCTGTTTGTTAAGCCCTCCAACTTCAGAAATGACATCCTTGTGTAGGACTGATGCAGTGCTGGAACTGGCTACAGGCCCGTCATTTTGCTCCTAGCCATTAGTGGAGTGACTGTCACCCGATTTATGACACCGTTTACAGCCACCCTTTAAAGCTGACATGATTTTAGAAAGCTTTACTTTTAGCGGTCGCACAGGGTCAAAGGTTGAAAAGAAACGGGGACAGGCTCAGCGCAATAGTCGACATAAGAACCACACGGAGAGGGAGCCCAGATGTAAGTCAGGCGGTCGATACGCTCATAAAACATGAGGGTAATTTCAGCTTAACGGTGACAATTTTCAGCACAGCGGGCCGCTGCACGGTGGCGCAGTTGGTAGCACTGTTGCCTTGCAGCAAGAAGGTCCTGGGTTCAATTCCCATCCGGGGGTCTTTCTGCATGGAGTTTGCATGTTCTCCCCGTGCATGTGTGGGTTCTCACCGGGTACTCTGGCTTCCTCCCACAGTCCAAAGACATGCCTGTTAGGTTAATTGGTAACTCTAAATTGCCCTTAGGTGTATGAATGAGTGTGTGCTTGGTTGTTTGTGTGTTGCCCTGCGATGGACTGGCGATCTGTCCAGGATGAACCCTGCCTCTTGCCCATAGACTGCTGGAGATAGGCACCAGCTCCCCCGCGACCCACTATGGAATAAGCGGTAGAAAATGACTGACTTATTTTTCTCATTTTTGTACATCAGTTCAAAACTATTTAAAGTGGGAACAACTGTAAAATAAAGTTAAATATTTTTAGAGACTGAAAGAAGAAAATTATTGTTTTACAAAATAAAAACTTCTACAAATTATAATCTAACATTTGGACAGCAGGTTGTTTTTAAATAAAATATATTAGAATAAATTATTTATTAAAATAAGTATTAAAGTATCAGTGAATAATTTTACTGAAATAAATAGAGAAAACTAACTTCAGGATCTTCAGTTTACAGATTGAACTCTTCAGTATCACCAACAGATGCTTCAGTCCAGATTCTCCAAATGTTCTTCTTCCATAGATCCCACTGATGTCCAGTTCAGTCAGGTGGGGGTTGGACTCCAGAGCTGAGGCCACAACTTCACATTCAGCCTCTGAGAGTTTACAGCCAACAAGTCTGTGATTAGAGAAAAAATAAAGTCAGTTCTAATCAAATCAGACAATCTGTGATAAACAGACTAAAACATGATGACTAAACAGTGATGTCATCATCTGATGAACATCTGCTCTTCACATCATTATCCTGTTTGACACACAGAACCTCTGCAGTTCATGGTCTGGTTTAATCCTAGTTCTGGTTGGGATCATGGTTCAGTTCATGGTCTGGTTTAATCCTGGTTCTGGTTGGGATCATGGTTCGGGTCATGGTCTGGATTAATCCTGGTTCTGGTTGGGGTCATGGTTCAGTTCATGTTCTGGTTTAATCCTGGTTCTGGTTGGAGTCATGGTTCAGTTCATGGTCTGGTTTAATCCTGGTTCTGGTTGGAGTCATGGTTCAGTTCATGTTCTGGTTTAATCCTGGTTCTGGTTGGAGTCATGGTTCAGTTCATGGTCTGGTTTAATCCTGGTTCTGGTTGGAGTCATGGTTCAGTTCATGGTCTGGTTTAATCCTGGTTCTGGTTGGAGTCATGGTTTGGGTCATGGTTCTACTGCAGACCTGGTTTTGTTCAAAGCTCCATTTAACCTCAGTGATGGAGACAAACAGAGAATCTGAGGCTCAGGCTTCATGTTCACAGATCAACACTGAAGGTTTTAGCAGCAGCCATCTTGGCTGCCTGTTAGCAGACCTCCCTGTTTGCTGGTTTACGCTCCTGAATTAAATCAGATGTTATTACAGACAAAGCTTTCTGAAGGAAAGCTGTGGGTAAAAAATGGAGACATCAGGAAGAAGATCTTAGTTGCTGTACGACGTTTTTGTAGTTTATTTGGTGAAAATGGGAAATTTAGTCAAAATCAGTTCTAGTTGGAAACAACTTTGGTCCTGGAGTTGATGTGGATGTTCTGACTGCCTCTCTGATCTTCTGGGTTTTTTCAGTAAAGAAGTTAACAAATTCATTGCAGGACCTGGTAGAGTGGAGTTCAGAAGCTACAGTTACAGGAGGGTTTGTTAACCTGTCAACTGAGATTTTATAACTATCTCCAATCAGGGAGAGCAAACCAGTTGTAAACCAGAGCAAACACAGTCTGACCCAAAGTTCAGTGTAAAACATTAAAGCGTTTTACCTAGTTTTAGAGACGGTGAAAAATGGGCGTGGCCTAACGTATTTTCATTGGCCTTTAATAATGGGGAGTTTGAGTATTAGGACGGTGTTTTTGTTTTTATGGTAAATTTTATTGTTGTGCTTTTATTCTTTTATTTATCCTGTGATATTGATTTTTATTGCTTTAATCTTTTATCCTATTTACCTGTAAAGCACTTTGGTCACTTATTGTGTGTAATAGTGCTATACGAATAAAGGATGATTAAAAACACAAATATTTTAGTAAAGTTATTTTTGTTAAACACAAATGAGCCTCAAATATATTTGATG
The DNA here is from genome assembly GCF_021462225.1 of Girardinichthys multiradiatus. Taxonomy (NCBI): domain Eukaryota; kingdom Metazoa; phylum Chordata; class Actinopteri; order Cyprinodontiformes; family Goodeidae; genus Girardinichthys; species Girardinichthys multiradiatus. The sequence goes on from NC_061813.1 coordinate 40,245,229, forward strand.
AGTAATTAATCTCTCCCTGTTGGTATTCCAGACTAAACTGTTGTTTTAGGTCAAGGTTTTTAAATTGCTCCTATTGTCATAATTTATGTAGTCAAGGTTCAGGCTTTATTAGGATCTTCTTATGAAAACTCTTGTTTTCTTCATATTTTATGTTTATATCTTATATTTTTCAGATTTTATTTATTTATCAATTCATTCACTTTATTGTTTCTATTTTCTTCCATGTTTTATTGTTTTGCTTGTTCAGTGACCAAACTCTGACCTATAAATTATTCTGGGACACAGTACATTGATAAATACATTGAACAAAAATATCAACGTAACACTTTTATTCATAATCCTGCTAATTATGATCTCATAAGTTCTCGTCTCTCCACAGCCCTACAGACATGATCAACATTGGAGATGTGAAAGCTCCTGAGCAGTGAGATCAGCAGAGGGAGAAGCCTTGTTCCCTCCTTTAACTAGGCCAAAGTTATTGATGTCAAACCTGTGATAGTTTTCAACATCATCTCCCTCAGTCCCAATGAGATGATCCACTGGGGCTACCTTAGATGAAGATGTCCAGGAGAAAAACAGGATGGAGCAGATGGATTAGAAAAAAATAGGTGCAGAGAAAGGATTAAGGAGGATAATGCAAAGGTCAGGTGAATTATGGACATCAAAACTGGCAGGATGAAGAAATATGAGGAGACAAGATGAGTAGAGATAAGATGAGGATGAATGGATTAGAGAAGAAGGTTGCATAGAAATCATGAACATCCTGCAAAGGACAGCGTGATAAAAATGCTTGTAGTTAAAGGTCAAAAAACATCCAGAACCAACTTGAATAATGAAGACATCTGGACTCACCGAGCCTTTCTGCAGTTCCTCACAGCTGGAATCAGTCTCAGTCGTCCATTCTCTGTTGTGTTGTACTTCTCCAAGTCCAACTCATCCAGAACCTCCTCTGACATCTGCAGCATGTAGGCCAGAGCTGAACACTGGATCTCTGAGAGCTTCTTCTCTGATCTGTTCTCTGATTTCAGGAACTGTTGGATCTCCTGATAAACTGAGAGGTCCTTCATCTCCATCAGACAGTGGAAGATGTTGATGCTTCTGTCTGGAGAGATATTATAAGTATTCATCTCCTTCAGGTTGTTGATGATTTTCTGGATGGTTTCTGGACTGTTCTTTGTCTGACCCACCAGACCTCTTAAGAGTCTCTGGTTGGACTCCTCAGAGAGGCCATGAAGGAAGCGGACAAATAGGTCCAGGTGACCATTTTTACTGCTGAGGGATTTCTTCATGACGTTCTCCATGAAGTCCTCCAGAGATGTTTCACTGTAATCTTCTCCCAGGAAGTTCTTCATCACCTCTGTGTTCCTGCTGGTGAAACAGTAGAACATGTAGACTGCAGCCAGGAACTCCTGGATGCTCAGATGAACAAAGCAGTAAACTGGTTTCTGGAAGATCAAACTCTCTCTTTTGAAGATCTCTGTACAAACTCCTGAGTACACCGAGGCTTCTGGGACATCTAGACCACACTGCTCCAGATCTTCTTGGTAGAACATGATGTTTCCTTTCTCCAGATGTTCAAATGCCAGCCTCCCCAGCTTCAGAAGAACTTCCTTGTCAGCCTCCATCAGCTCCTGTGGACTCCTCTCATGTCCTTCATGGTACTTGTTCTTCTTCCTCTTTGTCTGGACCAGCAGGAAGTGTGAGTACATGTCAGTCATGGTCTTGGGCAGCTCTCCTCTCTGCTCTGTGGTCAACATGTTCTCCAGAACTGTAGCAGTGATCCAGCAGAAGACTGGGATTCCACACATGATGTGGAGGCTCCTGGAGGTCTTGATGTGGGAGATGATTCTGCTGGACAGCTCTTCATCACTGAACCTCCTCCTGAAGTACTCCTCCTTCTGAGCATCAGTGAAGCCTCGTACTTCTGTTACCCTGGCAACACATGAAGGAGGGATCTGATTGGCCGCTGCAGGTCTGGAAGTTATCCAGACGAGAGCCGAGGGCAGCAGGTTCCCCTTGATGAGGTTTGTCAGCAGAACTTTGACTGATGACTTCTGGGTGACATCAGAAACAAGCTGACTGTCGTTGAAGTCCAGAGAAAGTCTGCTTTCATCCAGGCCATCAAAGATGAAGAGAAGTTTACAGACAGCCAGCTTCTCTGCTGGGAGCTTCTGGAGTGTTGGATGGAAAACATGGAGCAGCGTGAGAAGACTGTGCTGCTCCTCTCTGATCAAGTTCAGCTCCCTGAACGAAAGCAGAACCACCACACTGACATCTTGGTTCTCCAAGCCCTCTGCCCAGTCCAGAGTGAACTTCTGCACTGAGAAGGTTTTTCCAACACCAGCGACGCCGTTGGTCAGAACCACTCTGATGGCTCCATGCTGGTCAGGTAAGGGTTTAAAGATGTCGTGGCACCTGATTGGAGAGTTATGGAGGTTCTGGTTCTTGGAAGCTGTCTCCAGCTGCTCCACCTCATGTTGGGTATTAACCTCTTCACTCTGTCCCTCTGTGATGTAGAGATCAGTGTAGATCCTGTTGAGGAGGGTTCTACTTCCTGTTTCATCACTTCCTTCAGTCACACATTCACATCTCCTCCTCAGACTGATCTTATGTTCCTCTAGAACCTCCTGCAGACCAACATCTGCTGAAACAAAGAAGAAAACAAAGAAGAAAAGACAACTGAGGTAAAAAACATGATTTAGTGATGAAGTTGGACCAGAACCATCTGTAACATTAGTAGCTGTCATCATTAGAAGGTCTCTAACTTCACATTATGTGATGCTAAACAATACGATCCATCCTCAGAACCAGAACCTTGTTAAACTGGAAGACAGCATATGTCTGTCTCTGTTTGGTGGCCAGTATCTGTTCACTGTCAGTATCTGATTCATAAAGTAGATCAGATTAATAAATGCTGACAGAAACAAGCCCATTAAATGCAGCAGCTTTCAGCAACATCAACTCTTTGCATCATGTCACCATTGTCCTCATTTTACTATTTCTATCGGACCTTCTGTCACAAACACAGCAGCTTCAGAAGAGGCAGAGAGGAAGAAACATGTTTTCTCCCAGCATTTTCCAGCTTTAATGAAGTAAATCTAGAGGAAACGCTCTAATCTGCAGGAGAAACATCTCATTGTATCAGGTAGTGTTCACATTTAAAATGGCATTTCTCACTCAAAGACTGAATTTGATGCTTTTAAAGAATAATTCCAGGTTGGAAATGACATGGGACTGATTTGGACCTTTAGAATAAACAACAGATTGTTAGAATGATTACATGTTGTATAAACAGATATATATATACTGTAATATGTGATATATTGTCAGAGTGAATAAAGGTTTCTGTCTCTCAGACTTTCCTTCCTCTTCCTGTGAAAGCAGCAGAGCAGCAGGTTGATTTTTCCACCTTTTTGTTTTCATGCATCAAAATGATCACCAGCTTTAAGGAGATGTTCAGTTTTAATGCATTTAGCACAAAGGTTCTGAAAACAGAACCACTTCAAACCCAATAGGTTGTTGGGTCAAACACAGACGTTACATTTACACCAGCTGGAAATACAGAGATTTAGTTGAAATAATTGATCACAGAAAGACGTTAAAAACTGGAATTTCCAAATAACTAAAGACATGGAACTGGTTCATCAGAGAAGATAGAAGGAAGATCTGATTGGAGATGTTCAGTCTTACCTGGTGAACAGCTGCTCTGATTGGCTGTCAGCAGTCCAGCTCCTGTTCTGGGTCTTTCTCCGCACTGGGGGCTGCTACTCTTCCTCCGTCTGTAAAGACATGTCTTCATCACTGAAATAGTTCACTAACACCAGGGTGGGGCTGTCCTACTGAAGCTGAAGATGTTCATGAAGGTCCACCACAAACAAAGGACCAGAAGCTGGGTCAGAACAGAACCTCAGAACATTGATGATGTCTGGTTTGAAGTATTTCATTGTATTATATTTGCTATCATGACTGATCTTCTTTTGTTGTATTTGTTCATTTGAAACATCTTCAGGAACAATAATCATTATTCTGTCAGAGTAGAAAACTTCTTCCATCAGAGGCTTAAAGAGACCAAAAACTGACTAAAATCTAGATTCCAGAGTAGAAAGTTGGATCCTTCTTTAATGGTTTAACACCAGTAAACTGGACTCAGCCTCAGTTTGTATTAATCTCAGAACTTTATAAAGAGCTGTTTACTGTGACAGAACGTTATTTGGACCTGTTAGAAGTTCTAACAACAAGTTCATTGAAGTTCTGGTCTTTTATTTGTCGTATAAAGTTGGATCAACTGAATCTGATGTCATGATGATGCTTTGGACTTTGGTTTTGTGTCACTCTGTAGTTTTATTGTTCTGATAAATTGTTTGCAGTTTTAGTCTTTAGTTACAGTCCATCTTTATGGACCCCAGTTCCTGTTTTATTCAGGTGTTCTGGTTCCTTTTATGCACTTTGTTCTGGTTTCCATCTTGTTCTGCTCGTCTCTCTTGTTTCTGGGTTTATTTGTTACTAAAACCATTAAAAATCAGGTTCTGTTCAGCCCATCCGGTTTATCTAAATAGAACCTAAAATGATGTTGAAAGTTGATTTTTTTCTCCATCTTTTCTGATTGGGTCAAGATGTTAAAGGTCAAATAGTTTAGACCAACTGGCGGTCGACGGGTCGTATATGGCCCGCAACGTCACTCGAAGTGGTTCTTAGATAAATGTTTGAAAATGATTAAAAAGTATAAAAATGTCTCTGAATAAACTGACTTGGTTGTAATGACACAGTTGGCCACTAGATGGAGACGCAGTCTCGGCATTCTTCTCTACCAGTGAGGAAGACACGTTGAGCCATGGCTAAAAGGAGGAAAGAGAAAACTGGATGTTTCAGGTTTCTGTTCACAGAAACAAGGAAACCTTTGTGTTCAGTCTCCTAGAGACTTTATCTCTCAGCAATACAGCCACAGATGAAGCTCTTCATGGATCATATCTCTGCTGCTGGTGGTGAACAACCTTCAGAGCTGCAACTGTGCAACCTGCAGTCAGATCCATGTTTTCCAGCAAAGAGAAGAGATTTTCCCTCTGGAGTCTGCTTCCACAGTCCAGTTTTCCAGTCCTCCATGTTTGCCCTCAACAACCAGTATGTTTGTGAGAGACGTTTTTCACCAATGAAACACATCAAGTCTAAAGAGAGAAACAGGCTCAAAGATGACTGACTGTTTCATCTGATGCTGATTGGATGCACAAAGATTGACATTAATATCCAGTCAATAGTAAACCAGTAGGCAAAGCCACCAGTTTCTCATGACATCAGAACCAGTAGGACAACTACTGATACTGGTGAGGTAGATCTACTGGCAAAATGTTCACATCTTTAAAGTTCAGAGTAAAAATGAACAAAATCAGTTCTTGCAGTTAATGTTTGTCTGCTGTTCTGCAGCTTTCTGTCCTCCTGGAGGTGGATGGTGATTTGTAGGTTTTATTTTCATGATTTTGAACTAAAATAAAAGAAATCACAGAGAGCGTTTACTTTCTGTTTGCTTCAAACGTTTTGTGTTCGTATTTATTAAAAAGAGTCCAACAGTTATACATGCATCTGAACATGAAATATGTTAAGTTACTGCGCTGTATGTTGGTTTAATAAACATACGTAGTTATACTTCAACATATTTAAAATGACACTTTTACTATATCTGGTTTAAGTGTGCGGCCCTCTGGTAGCGGCCCTGACAAACTGTGGCCCCTTCCATCATTTAAGTTGCCCACCTCTGGTTTAGACTATTTAAATAACTGCTCTCTACAGTCTAATATTAGTGGACAAAAAAAGTTATCAAGTTTTTAAGGACCTTCATGTTTTCACATGTCAAACTATCTGGATTTACTGATGAATTTACTGAACAGGTTTGAGTTCAGAACCGAGGACCATAAAGGTTATCAAAAGGTCTAAATCATCATAGGCAGCTATGAATATAAATGTGTTATTCATGTGTTACATTGGGGGTTAAGTGTTTGTTAATAAAATATGAACTGCATAGATTTTAGGGCTCCATGATGATTAGAAAACATGAGATATGTGATCATGTTGCTGAATGCCACAGACAGTTTCTTTCCTCAGGCTGTTGCTCTGATGAACATTTGAAAGTCAGAGTCTCAGAGACAAAACCTCACATACCTGGACTGTTTTTATGATTCATTTATATATAAAAATGATTCATGAGAGCAAAGTGTAGCCAAGTCATATTCCTTGTTTGTTGTGTACACAAACTTGACAATAAAGCTGATTCTGAACGTTGCCATGACGACTTGCATTAAATAAATAAACATCTAAACAGCATTAATGTCTTTCTGAACTGGGTTCATAGCAAACATTTATTGGTAAATCAGTGCAGTTTTCTTTCTTAGTTCTAATTCATGGTGGATGATTAATGTTGATGAAAGTTGAAGTTTATTTAGTGAATTCAGCCTCTCAGTCTGTCTCTGACATTATGATGTTTTATGGGATGTAATATCTTATCCTTTTGCAGATTGTAGGACTTGTTATGAGCAAAATATCAGAGTTTTATCAGACTTTAGTCTCCAATCTGACCTTTGACCTTCTATCTGCAGCTGGTTGATGTCTGTGAAATGAGCGCTGTGATTGGTTGAATGTGATGGAGGGAGCAGGAAGTGAAATGTCACAACATAACAGTTTGTTATTGTTCCCACTCCCACACAGTTGGTTCTGTTCTCTCAAAGTCCAGTTTAGGTCAGAACCGAACAAAGAACTAAAGTTATTAAAAATCATGTTTTTGTTTCCCTGCATCAGTTTTAACCAGAAATCAAAGTTTAAACTCTGGTTGGTCTCTGCAGAGTCACATCCATCAGTTAGAAACTGTAATAAAAACCACAGAAGAAGATCTGAACACAGAGAAGAAGAAGGTTTAAAATTCCAGAGTGAAACATTCAGGCTGATCTGTTGGATCAGCCTGAACATTATCTTAATGACTGGGTTCTACTGGGTTCTAATGTCCCAAACCAACACCTGCAGGACAACAGCATCATGTTACAGTTTATGTAGCTGATGAGATCATATTTATATGAATTCTTCTACAAAGTACTTCTATAGTATCCACTACTAATACTACAAAGTACCAGAATGTACTGTCCACTGTCACATTGATCACATCTAGTCTGAGAAGGTGGAGAGCAGAAAATCTGTTCCCTGATATCAAAACTAAAGCTGTTCATCTTGTATGAGGAGCTGATGTGGCCTAGAACCCAGAAACAGAACATTAGAACAAGTCTGACGACCCGAGTCCTCTAGTGCTGCTTTTACCTGTTGACCTTCTTGCTTTGAGTTGAGACTTGGTGTTCCCAGTATATAAACTGGACCCAGTGTTCCCAGTATATAAACTGGACCCAGTGTTCCCAGTATATAAACTGGACCCAGTGTTCCCAGTATATAAACTGGACCCAGTGTTCCCAGTATATAAACTGGACCCAGTGTTCCCAGTATATAAACTGGACCCAGTGTTCCCAGTATATAAACTGGACCCAGTGTTCCCAGAATATAAACTGGACCCAGTGTTCCCAGTATATAAACTGGACCCAGTATTCCCAGTATATAAACTGGACCCTGTGTTCCCAGTATATAAACTGGACCCAGTATTCCCAGTATATAAACTGGACCCAGTGTTCCCAGTATATAAACTGGATCCAGTGTTCCCAGTATATAAACTGGACCCAGTGTTCCCAGTATATAAACTGGACCCAGTGTTCCCAGTATATAAACTGGACCCAGTGTTCCCAGTATTTAAACTGGACCCAGTGTTCCCAGTATATAAACTGGACCCAGTGTTCCCAGTATAGAACCTCCTGTGGTTCATTCTTCCAGTGGGTCAGAGAGACGATCTCTGAACCTCATTGCTCCTCACAGTCTTGGTTGTTCTTGTTTTTATGCAACATTTTCCTCCATCATTGATTCTTTCAGGTCTTCATTCAAACTTCACTGATTTACTGACTAACAGACTTCATGTTTATTTAACTTTAACTTTAAATAAAAATTAAGTTATTTTTTATTTATATGCTGAAGATCAACCAGTTAATATTCTATGTATTTTATCTCTATAGAGTCACATGAATCAGTTAGAAACTGGGTTCTTACTTTGGTTCTGAAGGTCCAGGTTCTTTACTCATGTCTGGAGGTTCTTCTTTGGACCAGTCACTCCTCTTGGACGGACAGCTGGATCCTGGAGGTTCTGCTTTATCCTCCTTTAGATTCCAACCGTCCATCTTATGGACTTCAGTCAGGCTGAGAGAGAAACCAGAACCCGTCAGTTCCAGTGATTCAGGTCCAGTAAAGGTCCTGTAAAGCAGAAAGCTGATTCCCATCATGTGTTTAGAGGATCAGAGGAACCTGATCTCAGCAGGTAACATCTGAGGATGAATTGTTCACTCCTTCACTACTTCATGCACTTTCTGATGTCTGCTGGGTGATCAGAACCATCTGGAGAAGTTCTGGAGAAAATTAGATCTAAAACTGTGTTTGAAACCTTTTAGAGTCTAAACTGGAATCATGTTCCTGGTATGTAGAAGAATCCAGACTGAGGTCAGATGTAGTGAATGAAGGAGTGAACATTTCCTATGAAGTAGTGATGTGTTGGTTCTGAACACAGCAGCTTGCTCCATGTTGGAGAACCTTCAGTTAAAGCAGCGGTTCTGAAACCATCCAGGTCCAGATCTCCTTTAGAGAAAGATGGTCTCCAGTCCTCCTGCTGAGTCAGATTTAGTCAATGAGGCAGAGACTCTGTCTACTTTTAAGACTGAGCTTAAAACCTTCTGTATAGATAAAGTTCAAAGAGAGGTTATCTGTTCAGCTGTGTTTCTCTCCACAGCTCTGCTACAGACAGAACCTGGTCCAGAACCTGGTCCAGCTGGATGCTGAGTAGAGATCTACCCAACATGTCAGCCTCTGTGGTCATGTGTGCAGCTCAGCAGGAGTTTCCTCTCAGTTAAAGCCAGCAAGCAGCTTTCAGGACCAGAACATCCATCTAAGCTACCAGCTTGGCTCCCTGCAGAGAATAAACAGCTGTTTCACTGAGAGGAATGAAGGCCGCCACCTTGATCAACAAGGTTGGAGAATATTCAATTAATCTGACGCAAAGTTGGAGGGCAAATAAACAAAATATAAGCTGTAATGTGAATTTATATTAAGAAATGAAAATATTAATAAATTATGCCACAATTGATTGATGGAAAATGATTTTTGAATCATTGCTTTTATTAATTTTGCTTCATTTATGGGTATAATTTTGTTATTTCTGCAGTCAGTCTTAATTTTGGCAGCTTTAGGCTTCCATACTCCTCCACCACGACGCTGCAAGGATAAGAGACTAAAGACAACAGACACAAAGTTCTCTAAAAAACGAGAAGCATGTGTCTGCAGACCCGAAGATCAGTTTCAGAACCTGCAACTCTAGACCTCTTCTCTTCCGCAACAGCGCCACCTATTGTCCGAGTTCGACGTGGATGGAGATCAGAAAGTAAGTTTTAAACGTGAATCAAATTCCTTATTTACTTGTCTTCAATGGGTTTATTTGTTATTTTTGTCTTTAATTTGAGAATTAAATTCTGTTTTGCTGTGATGAGTTTATAATATTTTAACACTTTTTACTTTTATTTATTTTTATTTGATTTTACTTATTTTCTTAGTTTTCTATTTCAATCTGAAACTTTTTCCATGTTGTCATAATGGGTTTTGTGTGTAGAACTTTATTAATTTGATACCATTTGGAAAAAGGCTGGAACATAACTACATGTGTTCTGTTTGGTTCTGAAATGTACTGACGGTCCTAAAGAACCAGCAGGGTAGAGCAGCTGCCTGTCATCAGACTGTCTGCCTCGGATGAAACGGGAGGAAGTCCTGCTGTATCCGCGGAGCATAAATATCCAACCTAAAACTAACTTTACCGCGGTCAAAAGTCTGCAGTTTCACTAAAACTGGAACTTCTTCAGGCAAACGTTGGAGCTTCACCAGTCCAGACAGCTGCTTCTCCTGCCCCCCCACTGAGTGGAGCGGAACCGAGCCGCCTAAAACAAACCAGTGGAAAAGGAGCATTGTTCTCACGGTTTGTGCCGTCCTGTCATGATTCAGCAAATAAAGCCAAGCCACTCTCTCCATTTCATCTGCCATGGTACACAAGAGACCTGCCAAGGAAAATAACCGAGGGTATCTCCTCCCAATACGCGTCTAGAGCATCTGAAATGGTGAAATGGCATCGCAACACTTTCTAGACCGACAGATTTCAGTGACTTTGTTTCTCATCTGTTCTAAAAAGTCTTCAGATCAGGGCATGAAATGTTGCCCTTTGAGCTCTTTTAGCCTACTTCATGTTGCCACACAGGTTTGTTTCAGGTGATTATTTCTGGTTATAATGGCAGCTATTAGTTTGGTGCATGACATGAATCTGGTGTTATTGCTCTCACTGTCTAATACTGGTCACTGGAAGTGCTGGACTGACCCATGATGTCTCCAGACCTAAACCCTATTGAGCATCTGTGGGTCGTCCTCAAACACAACGTGGAGGAGAACAAGGTCTCTATTGCCCCTTTTCCACTGGTTTGATTAGGCCATCCCGGAACAGCTCTGCAAGGCTCTGCATGCTGTGTGCTGCATTTCCATAGACCCACTTTCAGTCCACTGAAGGGAACACCTCCTGGAGGTCTGGCTTTAAAGCATCATGTGTCGTGCTGCATAACCACAAATGAAGCCCTGCCGCGATGTGCGGTGAAAACCTTGGCTGGCCATTTGATCGGCTACATCAGCAAACACCTTTTCATTCCTTGTCGCCCCATCCAGCTGCCGCTGAATATTACAGTCTCCTATGATTACCAGAAAACCTTCCACCTCGTCGTTGCTCCAAGGAGTAACTTTTCTGGATAACTGTCCGGACTCCATCATATGTTTCTCTCACTCGCTTGAATGCATGTTTGAAAATTGCGGTTGTTTTTTTACGCTGGTCGACTCTTACGGCTGGCCGCGCCCACGGCCAATCAGTGAACAGCCGTTTGTTCACGTCACGTACAGTACCGACTCGGCCTCGCTTAGCCCTGCTAAGAAAGAGGTACCAAAAAAGTAGGTAACAGTACTGAAATAACAGTAATGGAAATGCTCGCAAAGCGAGCCGAGTGGAGCCGAGTCGGGCCAAATCGAGCCAGTGAAAAGAGGCAAAACATCCAGCAGCTCCATAATGTCTCCATGAAGGAGTGGAAGGAGGGTTCCAGTGGCAACCAGTGAAGCTCTAGTGAACTCCAGGCCCAGGAGAATCCTGGAGAATAAAGGTGGCTGCACAAAGTATTGACACTTTGGGCACAATTTGGACATTTTCACTTTGGGGTGTACTCACTTTTGTTGCCAGTGGTTTAAACATTAATGGTTGTGTTGGACACTTGTTTGCTGAATATTGGACCATTTGCACGTTGCTGGATGCCACTATGCCTTTCCAACGTCATCGGCCATTTTGTACCGCAGGATAGTCTGTCCTACAAAACCCAGCAGCCACTGCGGCTGACATGATGGGGCGTCCCAACTCTGATGTCACGGAAAGCATAAATGAAGATGACCCCTTTAAAACCTTTGCTTTTCAGCTGGAGACCAGACCAGCAACTGAAGCGCATCACTTCTGGAGAAGAGTCCCAAGTGGATTTCATTTATTCTCCTTCGTTGGCCAACGGAAAATTCATGAGAGAGGTTTCTGGAATAAGAAGGCCAGACATTTCACTTTGCCGATCGAAGACGTGAGTTTAACACGTAACCAAAAAACCACGGAGTTTCAAGGAGACGTAACTTTCCCTCCTTGCTTGGTTCTAGTCGACTAGTGACAGTCCGTCATTATTTTTCTACCTTCCTGCCACGGAGGCCACCAAAGAAGAAAACGGACTGTTTTGCTGAGTTACCCACGGACGCGTGGACCTCTTCACCCCCGCCCCCCTTTTTTTTTCCTCACTCGCTGCCCCAGAAGGAAGACATCAAGTAAAACCCATCCTTTATTTTTATTTCTTTCTTAGAAATAGTCTGGGCAGGGTACAGGAGGTTTTAGTGCGATTAGATTCGCCATTTAATCTAATGTGTTCTGAATTATATGTGCATGCAACCTTTTATTGAAACTTTGATGTTCTGTGTTGGACGTCTGAAAGCCGCTGTGTTACCCAGCTCTGTGTGTGTCTTGCGGGGTTATTTAACACCTGAGAACCAGCGCAGGTGCACTGTGAGACTGGACTGTTATAATAACCTCATGGTGAAATTCACCATTTTCTTTGTCTTCAACCTCACTGCTTACTAGCTTGCCACCAAAAGTTTTATAACTCTTTGTCTGCTCATCTCGCCCAGCGTTGGGGGATGTTTTATGACTGAGTATAACTAAGTTACAGTTGGAGCGACGCTCCCAACCTCCACTCACCACCACATCCCTTGGTCATCTTATCATTTTTGCCATAACTGCTGTTTTGCTTTATTTTGTTTAGTTAGATATTTTACACCTTTTGTGTAGAACTTTGCTTGTTTGAGTTGGTGAAGATTATTCAATCAGAAGAGCGGATTGTATCAGGCTGATGATTTAATAAATATTCACATAGATAAACAGAAGTTGTGTTTATTTTGTGTAAGAGTGATTCTTCAGTCAAGATAAGGTTAAAAGTTCCACACGTTTCGGCAGAAACGGTCGATTAAACAGTGACATCTCTGGTAATAGTTATTAATTATTACTGAGTATTTAACGGTTGTAATTATCAAAGGCGTTGAGCCACAATTACAACACCAGAAACATCTCTGGTCTCGATTCATAAATGAGGATTTTGGTTAAGAAATTAATTTTGTCAAATTATGATTTTTAATTATAATTATTGATAAATATTAATTAAACAATAATCATAATTCCAAAAGTTGTGTGTATTTCAAGGGGACAGCAGATTAACACTGTTATACAATCTGAACAATGACTACTTTACGTTGTACCAAAGTCTCATATCTTTAGTGTTGTCCCATGAAAAGATAAAAGGGTTGCTAGAGCTCACCTAAAACCAGATATATATAAAACTATTGAGGGCAAAGTTAATGTAAAGGATGAATTTTTACACTTTTTCTTTATGAAACTAAAGACTTTAAGCCAGGATGAGATTGTCCTTTTGACTCTGGATAGAAACATAGAAGAAAACTGTATGAACTACACAGCGTTACATCTCTCAGAATAATGAGAAGGTTTGTCTCAAAGTGCTGAATGAGTGCAGAGACGATGTTTCTAGATTTATGTCTCACTACTTGGATGAGCTGCTGCCAGAGACTTTCACTAACATTAGGAATCGGTACCAAATTCAGTACTTTTATAGGTACCGACCCAATTCAGTCAGAACCGAACAACATATTCCCAGTTGTTGCATTCAGGGACCGTGGGAACTGGAATTATCTGTAACACATCATCAATATTCTATAAATATGTGACTGGTTTTGAAAGATAACTTGCTTCACCGATAGAAGCAGCTTATATGAAAACACGACGCGCATCTCAGAGGAGAAAATATGATCTTGACAGATTTTCACAGCATTTTAAGTCCATGTTGGAGATTTCCCATCCTCTCAACATCAAGCTAAAGAACCACCAGACTGAGCAGCAGGAATGAAACCAGATGCAAAACGAAGCAGTATTTTCCAAATATCCTGCATAAATAAGCCTGGACTTGTTTTCACATGGACTGGACTCGGGTTTCAGTTTCTGGTGCATTTTTGATTAAAACGTGTTTGGTCTTCATTTAGTGAAGTGACTCACAGCCAGGGTCAAACTGGCATACGGGGCAACCGTGGAAAACCCGGTGAAGCAAGTTATCTTTCAAAACCAGTCACATATTTATAGAATATTGATGATGTATTACAGATATTTCCAGTTCCCACGGTCCCTGAATGCAACAGCTGGGAACATGTTGTTCAGCCGCTGTGTTGAGCTTTCAGTCATGTGATCCGAGGCCCCGCCCCCACACCAAAACAGGACCAAAAGTTTGAAGCCGAAAAAAAAATCTGCAAGTTCGAAAAAAAAAAAACTTGAATCTGAAAAGTAGTTTTGAACTTTTTTTTTTTCCAGTTTCACATCTGTTTTTTTCAGTTGGGGGAGATTCAAAATAATTTTTCAGGTTCAAATGTTTTTCTTTTGAACAAACTTTTATTTTTCAGGTTCAAATGTTTTTCTTTTGAACAAACTTTTATTTTTCAGGTTCAAATGTTTTTCTTTTGAACAAACTTTTTTTTTTCAGGTTCAAATGTTTTTCTTTTGAACAAACTTTATGGCCCCAATTTAGCTCCATACCAGTCTGCCTTTCAGTCAACATCACTGAGTGTGTGATTCTATTTAATGTCAAATTAAAGTGAAAACTTGGTCAATGTTTGTGTTGCATCTAACGTTTTCCATTTTTTATTTTTCACAGTAAATGTCACCTAAAATGTTTTTAAAGCTGGTGGTTGAATTTGTACTGTTGTTGAACTGCAGTTGGGGGCCACACAGAACTGGCCCCCCGGGCCGCACTATGTACGCCCCTGGTCTGCCTCCAGGAGCCCAACAGGCCCATTGGACCATCAGAGATGTTTAACAGAACCAGAACCTCATGGAGGTGGAGGGAGGAGTCATTTAATGACATCACAGCACATTTACAGCGACTCACACTTAGAGATTGTATTTAAACAGAAGTTGGCTGCGCAGCTTTGTTATAAGTGTGACTAAAGGTTCGGTTCGGTTCGGTCTGTTCTGCTCTCTACAAACACAGAGAAAAGCTTAAAAACAGGACAAACAGTTTTATAGAAAGTGTTAGGACTCACCCGCCTTGTTGTCCTGATATCTGCGCCACAAAATGGATTCCAGGACTGAAGGAAACTGATGGTTAACTTTCAGTTTCAGCAGCTGGTTCTGTGTGCGCATGCGTAGTTAAACTGTAACTCCAAACCCAGCAGAGAATCATCATCAACTCCTGAAGATCTGATCTGATGCAGCTTCTCAGACAGTTTTGTCTCTTTCCTGGATAAGAAACTGATGCAACATATTAGTTGTTTGGTTTCCATGTAGTTTTTGTATTTCTGGTTCACTTTGATGTGCAGAAATCATCCTGTAATTCCCTCAGTCTCCTTCAGAGACCCTCCATCGACTATACCCGCTTGTTCTTCCAGGGTATGGGGGCCTGGGGGCCACACAGAGACGCTGGACAAACGGGTCGTTTGGTGAGACGTCACCGTGTGTCCGCCATATTGGTGGAGGCAAGGCTGCGATGTCAACTAATACAAGTAAAGGGACTTTATTTTGGAGCTAAATTGGGGCCATAAAGTTTGTTCAAACGAAAAAAAATGTTCCCCTGTTGCCCCGTATGCCAGTTTGACCCTGGCTGTGAGTCACTTCACTAAATGAAGACCAAACACGTTTTAATAAAAAATGCACCAGAAACCGAAACCCGAGTCCAGTCCTTGTGAAAACAAGTCCAGGCTTAATTATGCAGGATATTCGAAAAGTACCGGCTCGTTTTGCATCTGGTTTCATTCCTGCTGCTCAGTCTGGTGGTTCTTTAGCTTGATGTTGAGAGGATGGGAAATCTCCAACATGGACTTAAAATGCTGTGAAAATCTGTCAAGATCATATTTTCTCCTCTGAGATGCGCGTCGTGTTTTCATATAAGCTGCTTCTATCGGTGAAGCAAGTTATCTTTCAAAACCAGTCACATATTTATAGAATATTGATGATGTGTTACAGATATTTCCAGTTCCCACGGTCCCTGAATGCAACAGCTGGGAATATGTTGTTCAGCCGCTGTGTTGAGCTGTCAGTCATGTGATCTGAGGCCCCGCCCCCCACGCCAAAACAGGACCAAAAGTTTGAAGCCGAAAAAAAAATATCTGCAACTTCAAAAAAAAAAAACTTGAATCTGAAAAGTAGTTTTGAACTTTTTTTTTTTTCAGTTTTTTTTTTTTTAGGGGTTGTTCAAAATAATTTTTCAGATTCAAATTTGTTTCGTTTGAACAAACTTTATGGCCCCATTTCATGTTCATGCCTCAACTTATTTATTCACACACACACTTATGTTCGTAGGACGGAGAATCAGAGCCAGGATAAGATATATATATTTTAACTTATAAGAATAAAGTCAGAATTTTTATGAGAACTCTTACAAAAAAACACAGCTCTCCATGATTTGTTTAGGACACCTAAACGGTTCCAACAATTCAACGCTGCACACATAAGAGGCATTTTGGCTCTTCGACTTGACTCCACAAATATGGCGTCGACGTCGGAACGCGTTTTAATGTCTATGGGACAAACAACCATGAACACATACAAAGACCTACGGGCAATTTAGAAAGACCATTTAACATAGTCATGATGTTTGACTGTGGGAGGAAGCTGGAGTACCCAGAGAGAACCCAGGCATGCAGGAGGAGACCATGTTAACTCCACCCAGAAAGACCCCAGGATGGGATTTAAACCTTCCTCTCCAAGGCTAGATCTCTACCAGCTCCTTGACCTCCAGGTCACAACTTCTGCTTAGCTGATTATAAATGAGGACAGAAAATATCAGTGAGAGAAGAATGGCTTCAAGAATGTTGAGTTCACAGAGAAACTGTGTTCCTGATTGACCTTTCATCCCTTGGTGAGCAGAGAGGTGAAGATCTCTGCTGAAAACGAACAGAACTTTGTCTCTGGTGATATCCAGAAACACTTTAGATTCCTACAGCAGCACCAACATGCAAATATTGACCATAGCCTTAAATAAAAAGGTTTTTTCTCCACACATTGATATAAATATTAGATTTAAAAAAATTATGAAATGAACTCATAGTGAATAAAAAAGCTCAGTTTTAGTTTGAACTTCCATGAATTTCAGCATGATTTATATATATTATTTAACTACTGATGAATTGTTTATGGGTGAAACATATAGAAATATATATGAGGCTGCAGGGTGGTGCAGCTGGTAGCGCTGCAGCCTTATAACTGTTAGGTTAGTTGGTTTCTCCTTTAGACCGAGTAATATACGTCTACATATAAATAAATGTCTGAGCTCAGATCTCATTGAAGCCCATTAGACACAATAACATCTATCAGGTCTATGTGTAGCTTCAATGTTGAAATCAGGTCTGCAGGAGATGCAATGAGGGGCAAATAGGAAATATGACTTTTAATGTAACTTTCCAGTTAGAGGTTTTTCATAGGATGTAATTTTATATTATTTATCTATCCAGTGAAAATGGTTCATGGGCCCTAAGCAGTCACAGAGTTTGCTAATAACATGGGCCGGCTCCAGGTCAAATGCTCCATGGGAGATGGAGTCTTTGAACGTCAGTATTTTCTTCCTAATGTTCATGTTTGTCTCTGGAGATAAAAAGTCGCTGATCTGAAGGAACAGAAACAATAGAGACATTTTAGTGTCCATATTGTGGACAAGAACAGCATCAGTTACACATAATTAATGTAGCGTTGGTTCAAATCCTCCAAGCAAACAATAAACAGTAAATATCTTTATATAGTATTATATTACATGACATCCCAGCAGGAATTTCACTGTTTCAGACAGTTTTTAATCAGAATGAACCCTCATAGAAACTGAGTTATACATCTAATGCTTAATGCACCAGAGTTCAGCAGGTACGATCTTCTTCAAGTCTCCATGGAGGACCTAAAGCTCCTCCTCTGTCAGGTAGAGAAACCAGCTCCCAGCCTGTTCTTCTCTCACTGAGCAGGACCAGAACCAGGTTATCTGTAGGGGATCTAGGCCACAGCAGGGATAAAATACTGCAGAGACACGTCTTCATGGAGCAGGATGAGGTGGACCACGTTCTGATGGACGATATCTGAGGAGACAAGAGGACAACAATGAGGGACATTAACTGCTAAAGAAAAACAACCTCAGGCCCTAAAGCGGACTGATTCTGAGCAGTTTGTAGAAGCTGCTATAGGTTCTGATGCCTTCATCAACATGTCCAAACCCAACAGAACTCCAACACAAAGTTCTGCTAAATGTTCTGTCTTTGCTCCCATTTTTAGACTGAAAAGTCAAGTTCATCACCACTTCTGTTGTGTTCTGCAAAGTTTGTTCTTTAGAGCAGGGATGGGTGATCCGGACCTAAAGGTTGATCACCATGTTCTGTGATATTATTGCAATAAAAGTTAGAATAAGAAGTATTTCTGGGACTAGATTTTATAATGGAGACGACATTCCTCTACAGTCACAGCCCCACAACAACAGATACTTTAACAAAGAATAATAAGTGATTATTCAATAACCTCCTTCAGGACACCAGTGATTATTTTATCACTAAACATCCTATAATAACTAATCAGATTTAGAAAGATATTGATATTTTTTGCTCCTCTTATAAATTCACCATAATAGTAAATGGTTCCATCATTGCACATCCCTACTTTAGAGAAAGACATTTGACCTTTGGTAAGTTTAAAGTGACCCTTCAGTTGCTTTTATCTGAAGTCTAGAAAGAATTGAACAACCAGCATGAGGATCATGGCAGATCTCAGATATTATAAATGCCAGCAGTACATTTTAAACACAGTACTGCAGAGTTACAGGCTACATCATTCTGGATCTACAATCCCAGCTGCATGTTCTGAAAGCTCACACAGCACATGGTCCTGTTGGATCAACTTGTATGATGCGAGTTAGAAAGGAAACATCAGGGAGGTTTGTGGCATTGGATCAGCATGAAACTATGCCATGAAAGGTCCTCCAGGTTCCTCCTGACATATCGGTTCTGTAGACCCAAACTTCACTCTGGTTCCATTCAGACTCATGTTTTGGACCGCTGTTTTATGGAGAAACTTTATATAATGACTTTAGCACATAAAAAACCCTTCTGATTTGGTCGTTGATGGTATTTCATAAAGGTTTGGGTAACAGGTCTATTACACATTCAGTCCTAAACTAATTTAACTACTTTACTTTATTTCCTGTTGAATTGTTGCTCCGGTAACAAGTTCATTTGTCCTGGAGGCATAAATAAAGTTCTCATCTCTGCAAAGAAAAAGCCCAAAAAAGCTAAATTTTCACACCTAAAGTAAAAAAAAACCATCACTGAATGTTTAAGATTAGGCAGAAAAATCTACTTTCAGATGTAGAAGAAGCAGATTTCCTTTTAAGAACCCAAACATCTCATGAATCTCTGGTGCCCAAGAGGACTGAAAGCTACTGTATGTTTTCAGGACCGTTTGACTTTAGGTCCACTAATATGTTCTTCTTAAATGTGGATAAAACGACTCATTGAGAATCAGACCTGATGTTGTAGCAATGATGCTTTCTGTAGAACTTACTGCACATGGCCTTGCTGGGGTTGACCTGCTGCCCCACGAGGAACTGCTGCAGCTTCCTGATGTCCACCGTGGCCTCGGCCATCAACTCTGGGTCTCTGCTCTGAGACGGACCTCCGTCCTGGGAGGACTCGTCTCCTGCAGAGACAGATGGACACTCAGTCAGCGTCTCTGAGCTCCTGCATCAAACATGTTCTCCTGCACAATAAGATCACATTTAACATTGAATATAGAAGATTCTGAGAGCAAAATGTATCTTCTTGATGAAGCATTGCTGTTTCCAATATAACATGAACACCAAACAGAACCAGAACTTCAGTCTGAAGGAGAGAGAATATCAGGAGGTCCTGATGTCCTAAAATATAAAACTGTTTCTCCTTTTGGTCCTTTCATGAACCCCAACATCAAGGTTAAAA